>NC_084901.1:9181890-9316190 GCF_949316345.1 Pungitius pungitius
TCCAGGGCTGCGATGACCAGACATGTCAACCCTCCCGATATTTCCCGGGAGACTCCCGAATTTCAAAGCCCCTCCCGAAAATCTCCCAGACCGACCTTTCTCCCGAATTTCTCTCGATTTCCACCCGAACAACAATATTGCTCCACCATCCGTCACTGGGCGCGCCGTTTCAGACCGAACAATAATAAAGGTTACACCTTGAAGTCGAGCGCGGCGATTAGAATGGAAAAAGATGAGACTGGCGCTGCAAAGAAAACCGCTAGCACCCGCCCCCCCCCCCCCCCCAGTTGACCGCCAGCACCCGCACCCCACCCCACCCCCCCTGGTCCACAACATTCAGCGTGGACTGGCGCAAACGACTTGCTGGACCTGACGGCCTGACGTCCTGACATGTGCCTGCAGGTGTCAGTAATGTGTTGTATAGGATGAAGTGCATTCCCTAGAGGAAGGTACTTTCCTGACCTGAATAATTTGTCACAATGCGCATGCGTTAAATGTGTTAAAAACATTGACGTAATTCAGAACAAACAACTAATTAACGTCGTTAACGCGCTATTTTTGACAGCCCTAATATATATATATATATATATATATATATATATATATATATATATATATATATATATACATTCCCCATGGCCCAGTTAGACTCTTTTTTTCAGAGCGATTCGGGCCCAGCTAAGACATGCAGACAGGCGGAGAGGATGTGCCGTAAAAGGCATACATTTTGCGCAGATATCTTATTTTACAAATAATACTGGGTATGTTTCATATTTCAAAAACAAAAATAAAAAAAATCTAAAATATATTATTAATATAATACAAAAATTATGATCTTTTTTCATTATTATTTTATGTTTCCAGCTTGGGGCAGGCCATATGTCCCTCTATTGGCCAGCCACCACTGGGTTTGCACATGCTAACATATCAGTGCAAATCTTTGCACACGTGCTACTTGATATAGCTCAGCTTTACCTAAATACCTGTCTTTAACAAAGATGAATTATCCTCTTCATTCAGAGTAGAACTTGTGACATGCAGAACAATGCAGTAATGGTATCTCGCTCAAAACTAATGTAATACAACATTACCATACAACTTAAAATAACAGACAGGTGAGTTGATGAGCTTACTCTGTCAGTTGAAGTAATAAAGCCAGGACTTGCATGGACACAATGGATTTATTTTCAATAAAATAAGTTTGATGTGGTTTTAATATTTTTTCTGGAATATGTCACTGTTCGCCGTACCATTAGCCCAATTGTTAATAATTTTGAACACGTCCGCTCTGGTCCGTCTTCCCTTTGGTTCATCTTCCAATTTTTGGTTCCAGAGTAAACCTGACTGAATGCATATTAACACTGTAATTGGTGACTATGGTGTTAGCTAGCTAATATTTCTAGGGCTAATACCACTCTAGCTTAATAATATTTCAGAGTTTGTTTACTGAAATTATTTCAGTTTTTTTCAGTTAGGAAGACAAGCGAGGCTTGTTCATTCAGGTCAAGCATTTCTCCCTGTAGTTATTATATCAGTAGATTGGGAACTTGCATGATCAAACTAGCAAACCATACCAACCACCTTTTCCATAAACTAATTGCATCGTTGCTGCAAAACTTTAAAAACTGTGCTCCTCTCCGCTTTTGTCATTTGTCATTTCAGCGACCCTCCCCCTTCCCCAGACATCTCTATCAGCAGCAAAGACATGCTCACCACTGTGTTGCCACTGCCTTCCAACCACCGCCAATAGTAGTATCAAGTATGAAGCCATGCAAATAAATATGATTTATTTAGTTTATTTACCTGTGTCTGAGATTTCTACCGGCACTGAAGTGAAATAAAATGTCCTGGAAACTCCTGAATATAAAAACAACATCTCTTTGTCCATAAGATTGAACTAAGTTAAGGATATCTTATTCTAAATGGCCTTAACAACAGCTGACTGACTGACAGTTCTGCTGAAAATCAAATGAAAATATCTTACATACTATCTAACAAATCTGAACAGGGGATAGGATGTGGACTACTCAGCCATTAGGACGTAAAGAATGTCATTGTTAACGGCCATCAATAGGACAGGAAAGCTTTTATCTGGCTTAGGAAACACCCAGCCTTACAAAAGCTGAATTTCTCCAGGAGAGGAAAAGCATTTTAGTCTTTGAAAACAACAAACCAACAGAAACAGCGGACTTGTAAAATAAGCTTTGGGCAGCTTCATGCTGCTGCTGTTTGTTGTACGTACAAAAGGATGGATACTTGGAATGCTTCACAGAATAGGATGTGGGAGTTTACGCAGATCTTGACAAACCCCTGAACATTCCGGTGCTCATCAGATATTCAACTCATTGGACCTTACCCAGCCGGGGCAATCACGTTTGTGTCTGAGTACTATGAGGGTCCGAGAGCTTTATATTGACATAATCAATCAAGTGCACACAAATGGATGGGTTACTGATTACATGTGATGTTGTAGTTTTTTTGTGATAAGATTGTTGCTTTAAGGACAAAGTCCTGCCAGGTATATATAGTCTTCAGCTGCTTTAACACTTTCTATCCTTCAAAGGACCACAGCTGCCTTTCAGGTAAACATTTTGTCTTGTTATTCCCTTCTTATTCTGAGCTAAGGTATTCTGTAAGATGCACTGAAATATATTGTACTATTTACTGGTAATTATTAATTGTCTGTGTTGTGATCAGAAAACCTAGAAACAAAGGTAATTTGGTCAAATCTGTTAACAGGGTACTTCAAAATGTATATACCAGTTTATTTGACAGGTTCTCTCTTAATTTTACTTTGATAGACAGTTTTTTTTTTTATTCCTTGATTTTTGATTATCGATTATTTTTACTTTTTAAATTAAATCTATTTGGTAAAATCAGATGATTTCACTGCTAAAACTTGATCTCCTAATCTCACTGCAGGTCCTTTGGTGGTTTGTTTTTCGGCTTCCTTGCATCATTTCGGCATTCAGCAGCAACATGAGTATAGAGTCCAAAAAAACATGTGGGGCTCGCTGCGCCAACCTTAAGGTCAGTGAAATGTTACCCTATCCCCAGTGTAGTGTTGGGAAATATAGGTCACTGCTTTACATTTGGCCGTTGTTATTTTGATTTGTGGTTGTTTATACAAATATTAACTAAGCTTTAAAAAAAAAATGTCATCATAAAGCTGCTTGACTTTTACCTTATCTCTATGTATTTATCTTAGTATTCCATTTGTCAGTCAGTATTATCTGTGTCAGATAAATGCTAACCAAAAGAAGCAGTAAAACCCAGAGCTTTAACTCGAAAAAAGATCCTAGTTTCTAAGGAGTGCTAGAATGGCATAGAGTTAGTGCAGAGATCAGGCTCAGGCAGTGCTTTAGGGAAAAAAAACATGCCTGCACTGCATGTAGGAGCTGTTTGTTATTGGTTCATTTCATCAATTTGGTTTATTTCATGCTTACTCATTGCACATAGATCTGGAGGAAAATACATTTTGTTAATGGGTGGAACGTTGGTTCAATAAACAGGTTTATGACCTACATAGCAATGTGAATCCAACATCTTTAACAATCTTTGTGACAAGGACTCAGAAAGACACCTGGACCTAGGATTTAACATTTCACTCAACATTTAAATCTCCAGAGCCCAAAGAATTGAATCCATTTAATTTGACAATGTGTGAAAACTTGCATAATGTGCCCTCTTTTTTTGCCTGAAAGTAGCTATAAATATATTCTAATCTAAGTGAATTTAAATCCACCCAGAGGTAAAGCAGGTGTGACGGTTTTATCATTTTCAATTAACAATGTAGAACGGTAAAACCGTAGTATAATCCTCTCACTCAAAAATCTCAAGGAGGGATTATTACCAAATAGTCACAAAAACGTAGTTTCACCATTTGAAATGCTCTAACCTAATTTGATCAAATCAAATGTCCATTAGCTCTTCTTGTTTTAGAGAATAGCAGTGTTACCCAAGAGGCTATATGTGTGTTTTGTGTTTCCAGCTCTTCCTGGCGTCTTTGGCATTTGTATACTTTTCCAAAGCTTTTGGTGGGGCCTATATGAAGAGCTCCATCACCCAGATTGAACGGCGCTTTGACATCCCCAGTTCTCTCATAGGGGTTATAGATGGCAGCTTTGAAATGGGTTTGTGTCTTTTTTCATTTTTTTTGTAAGAAAATCAGTTGTAACATGTTAATTAATTAGCCCTTGACTTTATACTAAGCTATGCTCGCCATCTCCTGACTAAAATTTCACAATTAGCATACAGATAATGTTAATACGCATATTTTTTTTTCTCCAAATAATTCATTCAAGTTATTTTATTTCTTCTTCTCCCCAGGGAACCTGTTGGTAATAGCATTTGTGAGCTACTTTGGGGCTAAGCTCCATCGTCCCAGGCTGATTGGTATTGGCTGTGTGATCATGGCTGCTGGATCGTTCCTCATAGCCCTGCCTCACTTTTTCCAAGGACTGTTAGTTGGCTTTATTCTTTTTATATTCAAATGACGTGTATTTAATACTGTGGACTAATGATCATAAATTAGGAATATGTGTTTTTTAGAGGCAGAACTGCTATGGAAACACATTTTACCTAACCCCTATGGGAAGTCAAAGAATTGATATACATTTTTTCCGAATATCATTTGGGATGTAATATACAAATAGTATATAATATCTGAAAATAAGTGATTTTATTTATTAAAATGTGCACTTGCTGTAATTAGCCGGTTTAAGGTGTCAGGGCAACCATTTGCTATTTGGAAGACAATGAGACTGATACCCAACATGTGTATTTAGCTTGTTACCTCCAACATTAATGGTCACAGCTGATTATGTAGTGCTTCATGAGAAAGTAGGTCTACCAGGATACAGATTTTGCAGGTGAATTTGTTTTTCTAAGTTTATTGTGTGGCTCTTCAAAATAGTCAGAATGTTAAGAAATGATACAAGACCCTGAACTTACTAGATGGTGTGCTTCATTAGCGGAAAATCACTTACTTGCAGTTAATAAACTCCAAAAATTTTGCAGTCAAATTGTCAACCCGTGTTGATAAGGCTAGTAAGAGTTAAGGAGAAGTACACACTGTTTGTATGCTGCATGCAATTATTTCAATTTTGATATAACTATATTGATATACATTATCCCTGTATTTTTTTTAGAGAATCTTACTATAGATATATATTTTTTTAACAGACACTATTGTAACATTTTTTTCCAGGTACAAGTATGAGACCAGTGTGTCTCACAGTACAAGTATCAACAGCACTGATAGCATCCTGCCCTGTCTGTCCAACCACAGCCTGGCTGAGGCTGATGAGATGCCTGATTTAGAGGCCATGACAGGTAACAAAAAGATGTGATACCAAATCGATTCATTCATAGAAGCACAATAAGGAGTTTTCAATACCGTCTCCAGTTCCCTTTCACAATCAGTTTTTTACCCTCAGCCTGTGAAAAGGCAGCTGGCTCGTCTTTGTGGATCTATGTATTCTTGGGAAACATGCTGCGTGGCATTGGAGAAACTCCCATCATGCCTCTGGGTGTATCCTACCTCGATGACTTCTCCAGAGAGGAGAACACTCCTTTCTATTTAGGTTAGTTACTTTTAAATCGCTGTCTGTGGTCATTTTAAGTGGCAATTTGCACTACACTATGTCTTAAGGGCTCAGCTACTTAATTTCCCATCGCCTTTGATCACTTTGACTGAATTTGAACCCACTTTGTCAGTGTGTCCTTCTATTATTGCTTTGTCGCTTCTGTGTGCCAATACTTTACATTTTGGATATTTCTTGATTGCTATGACAGTAATAAAGTAAGCAACATTTGTCTTTCTGTTTCTACATTATCTAGCCTGCATCCATACAGTGGGGATCTTAGGGCCCATGTTTGGGTTTATGCTCGGATCCTACCTTGCCAAGATCTACGTGGACATCGGATCTGTGGATTTAGGTATGGGACTTGATGAAATAAGTGAGATATGTAATACTCAAAGTATTACTATTTGGTAATTGGTTACCCATTAAGTCAGTTTCCCTTGATTGATAAAAACAATATTGAGTAATTAACTTTGTGCAGACTCATTACGTATAACCTCCACTTCAAAAGAAGCGTTCAGCATAACAGTAAACCTGACCTTCTAGTTTGTTAAGTGATTACAAAACGTCAAAGAGTTACCAATTAAAGTCTTACAATGACCTCTTAATCTGACGTTTTTTCTCATCTCGCCTTTCAGACAGTGTCACAATCAACCATATGGACTCCCGCTGGGTGGGGGCCTGGTGGCTCGGCTTCATAGTAACTGGAACTGTGATCCTGCTGTCCAGTATCCCTTTCTGGTTCCTGCCCAAGTCCTTGCCCAAGCAGGGGCAAGAAGAGAGCCAGAGTAAAGGCACAGAGCTGGCCATAACGGCAGAGCAGGAGAATTTCCTGCAGGATGAAACACAAAATCAGGAGGAGAAGCCACTTACATTCCAGGAGCTGGCCAAAGGTACTATCCAAGCTTTTGCATCAATTCAAAATCCAATAAAGCAGTATGCTTTGTTTTTTCTAAGCTAAAGTGATGTTGTAAGACAAAACAGCAACATAAGATAATGTTAAGCTCTTGTTCCCCACCTTTATTTATAAGCAGATAAACTATGTATTTCCTAAACCACCTCGAAAGTTTAAAAGACCAAAAGATGTGCTACTCTGAAAATAGTTTTTAGAATGGATGTGTTTAATCATTAACCTGGCAATTCTCGCAGGCCAAATCTGTAACCCTGAATCCAGAAACTAACCCCCATGCAATCTGAGTTGAATGACACTTCGTTGCAAAGAAACAGGTGGACACAGTGTTCAAAGCAAAAGGACAGTCAGGCCTTAGGTCACCACAACATCATATAATTTGCGTTTCTACAAAATAAATTGAAAGTGATATTATAAATTAATCAATACATAAAAGTTCTGAAAAAGAGGCCACAAAAACATAAATGCATGCATTATGAATGTAAAAGGGAAATAACTAGGAAGCCATTGCGCCTATCAATAAAATCACTTTAGTTTACCTTTTTTGTTTTGTCTTCAACAGATTTCATTCCTTCCCTCAGAAGACTCTTCAAGAACAGCATCTTCACAATGATGATACTTACATACCTGGTTTCTGTCAACGGCTTCATTGGCATGATCACCTTCAAGCCAAAGTACATGGAACAAGTCTACGGCCAATCAGCCTCCAAGGCAATTTTCCTCATAGGTACAGTATAATAACTGACCCCCATTTACTGCACCCTTGCAACCTAAGACAACCGAAACAATGATGTTATTAAAGGGAAGTGTGATTGCACGAGATAAAATGACTTGAAATGTAAGCACTAAGCAGTGCACTGTGGGCTCTCATTTTGTGTTTGTTGGTAAAGTAGCACCATGAGCTATAATTAGCTTTTTATGACATTTTACTTACAGCTTGCTGTTAGTGTTACTTTTTCCATATTCTCTACCTAAGATATTGTTTAGGAGCTAATTGAAAAAAATATTTATATATTGTGTAACACCCGTAGAGTGTGGAAATGAATAAGTATATCAGCCACAGGTTAGGATACAATCGTTTAAAAGGGTGGCTAAAAGTACTACTCACATTACAATATTTTAATGTATTGTATAAAGCTGCAGCTTAAGTTAAATACTTAAATGAATAAATAAAATAAATGAATGGCAAAATAAATCAAACAGTTACCAAACATACTGTGTAAAAGTAATTAATACATTGGACATATTAGTACATGTTGTAAAATATTGGATAGATTAAATTAAGATCAACTCAAAAGAATTCAATTAACGTCTTGAATGTTATCTATTATATTATCTAACCATTCCCTTCTTGTATAGTTGACAGATATTTTTGTTGTTGTTACCAAATGAGTTTTATTTCATTATGACCACAAATTGTGCTAAGTACGACAATTTTGCTTGATAGTTTTGCCAGTGTATTGATTATCATTTTTTTTCTTCATCTTTTCAGGTATACTGAACCTACCAGCAGTAGCTTTGGGAATCATCACCGGTGGTTTTGTTCTGAAGCGTTTCAAACTGGGTGTCATCGGAGCAGCCAGGGTGTCAGTTACTGCCTCTGTTGGGTCCTTATGTCTACTTTTCATTCAGATCTTCATATACTGTGACAAGGCAGAGGTAGCAGGTCTTACTGTGTCATATCAAGGGTGAGTGATATGCAAAACAGTTTTTCCATCACCCTGTCTTCCTATTTTAATTGGTTTTATTATATATTTCTTTTCTTATATTTATATAAGAAAATAATCTCCATTGAAACAAATATAAACCTCACAAAACCAAAAACCCCTATTCACAAATCCTTGTTCTTATCTGTGTGTACCAGGGATTCTCAAGTGTCCTACAACCAACAGACCATGATTTCACAATGCAACATGGCCTGCTCCTGTTCAGTGAAACATTGGGACCCAGTATGCGCTCAAAACGGAATAACATATGCCTCGCCCTGCCTGGCTGGCTGCCAGACCTCCACCGGCATTGGCAGGGAAATGGTAAAATAGAAACATATTTACTGCAGATTCCTTGAAAGTTTGCAGCATTGTTGTTTTAAGTCTCGTTTGTAGTAGCAGCAGCAGCAACCACCTTTATTTCCCAAAGTCAAAGGTAATAATACACCTCTCCGTCCTCTTTAGACGTTTCATAACTGCACCTGCACAGGAGAGATGATGATGACTCCTGGCATGAACATGTCCGCAGTGCTGGGCCAGTGCCCGAGGAGGAGCGACTGTAATCACATTTTCAAAATCTACATGGCTTTGTCTGTCTTGGGGTCTTTTATTTCTGCCTGTGGGGGCACACCAGGATACATTGTACTGCTCAGGTAAGCTAAACAAATATATTTCTGCGTATAACCCTAACCCTATGCCTTGGGGGTGTCTTGATTTTTATCTCAATTTTGAGTGTGGTTAATTTGCATGTTGTTTTTAAGTTAAAATACTAATACTAAGCTCTCATGACACAATTTTGGCTTTTTTTCCCCAGGTCCATACAGCAAGACCTGAAGTCACTGGCGTTGGGTATGCAGACCCTGATAGTGAGAACTTTGGGTGAGAATTGAAATATATGTGGGTTCTGTAAAACCCTCATGTTAAAAGTATTTTCACGGTTACAGGACCATGCTTATACCAATTTGTCTCAAAAATTGAGAGGAATTGGCTCTTGGTAAGTGTAAGCAAATGTGACTCTGCGTTTTCAGGTGGAATACCTCCCCCAATATATTTTGGCGCACTGATTGACCGCACCTGTTTAAAATGGGGCACCAAGCATTGTGGAGGCCGTGGAGCATGCAGACTCTATGATGCTGATGCATTCAGGTAAAGTGAAACAAGTGTTTTTTTAAAGTTTACAATATTATTCCCTAACTCTACTACTGCAATGAATAGTAATTTGACAATGGATAGGGTTTCAACTGTACTGCTGGTTTTATACCATATTTCCACTGTATTTCTAAATTGTTACATATTTTCACTTTGTATATAGTGTTTTTTGGTCCCATAAGCCCTGTTCAGAACTTCCAAATGAAAGCACCGAGTCAGGAAATTTAACCTATTTCAATGTACATTACTTTCAGAATGACATTCTTGGGATTGATCACGGGACTCTACTGCCTATCCAACATACTGTGGGGAGGCCTATATGTCACAATTGTCAAGAGACAGAAGAAGTTAGCACTGAGAAAGCAGGCCAAAGAAAACGAATTGGAAGGTGAAATGGTGGTCAATGGACATGCAAACATAAACGTTTTCAAAAAGAAGGAAGATGCCGGCAATGAAAGCACAATTTAAAATATTTGAGAAAGGCAACACTATTTTATAATGCAGGCGGACGACACACAGCGGAGGAAATGCGGTAATGGTACAGTGTCAGCGATCTTTTGTCTCCAAGCAGTACACTTTTTTTTTCACAGAGATATTCTGCCGTTAACATCATCTGCAGTAACTGAACAAACTGCAGATCACATAAATCTGTATCTTCACTAATATGCCGACTTATAGGTCATTACTAGTTCAACTTTATAACAATCATGGCAATACAATGCTTTAATTTATAAAACAAGTCAGTATGATGTAAGAGGAAGTGAGCACAAAATATACCCAATATTTGGAGAATGTGACCATCATTCTTACTTGAATAGCATTGTCAGGTAATAATAGTTTCATCACTTAAATGTATACAGTGAATGTACAACATAGTTTCACATACCTCTAAAAGACAACTGCTGTTTGTTGCCTAAGAGGTGGTTGCATGAATTTTTAACACAACATATCAAATGTTTTCTTCTATGTTGGTCAAGTAGAGTTTGAGAGGTCTGTGAGGTTTAACAGTATTGTAATGAGGACAATTGGGTTAGCTAAAGTTTAAATTAAGGGGTTGTTAGAGTTTAGCTTACAGTTAGGAGGTTGACTAAATTTACCTAGTATATAGACCAAAATATTTAAAGGAATAGGGTGAATTAGATCACAATTTCTGAAGAATTAAGTCAAATTAGTTTTTTCAGGCTGTGGCTTACATAATAGGATTAATACAAATTTGACTTTCTCAATAGGGTACCATTTTTATATTTTGCAAGAAGAAGTTATAATTCGAAATTATTAGACAGTGTGTCTAGGTCTTAGAGCCCTGTATACATGCAAATGCAAACCGGTTGGACATGAACACCCAATTACAATGCCATTTTTTTCAGGTGCATGTCAATTTCATGGTAATTTGCAGCTGTCAACAGACATGCTTGCTTCAAGGTCAATTATGAATAACTCAAAGTTATAGTTCAGCATACTGGCAAGTGATGATGTGTTAATAAGCTTTGGCAGTGATAAGCAGATTTTGGTCTTTGGACAGAACAAGATTAGCTGTATCCCAATCTGTTTGGTAGGCGACTTTACTGTTAGTATTTGTTCAAAGAACGTGAGAATGATATCATTTCTTTCATCTAGCTCTGTGTGTATTTTCGAAATTTTGGAAAAAACTGTTGCTGAGTTTTTTTTCTTCATTTTTCATGACAAAATCATAACAGAGAATAGTATAAAGGTTAACAGGCCTAAGGTTGACATGCCTGGATAACTCACCTCTGTGACTTTACACACACTTCTCGTTTCATTGTGTTACATCACATCATTATGCAAGTCCTGCAGGTCATGACAGTTCCTACAATCATCTGACTAATGTTTTTGTCGGTTCACTATGGTTTAGACAATGGAGTAGTAGTAACTCAAACGTGATTGTGCTTTGTTTTACACTGTTATATAATCTAGTTGAAATAAAAATATATAATCCACATTATGTAGATACATTTTTACATTTCATGTTTTACATTCCTTTTTTTTCATCATCATTTCTATCTTTCTTTCATTTCTCTTTTTTTTAAAGATTTGTTCATTGTCTTTGAAACTGTAAACAATAAAGTTACATTCATCAATATATTTTGAATGCTGTCCTAATTGACCTGAACATGCTGTGATAGGGCTACAAATAGGCTTTTGTTAGATATTCAACAAGTGAATAAGTGATCGTATTCCCTTTTCATTGTTTTAACTACCATTCCAGCTCAGTTTATGCAAATGCCTTTAGAGTTTTGGTTTCCTGTCACGCAGCTTTAATTTCTTAGTATGGTTTTACAGCAATAGCTATGAAGTCGTTTTGACCATGTGGGCGGCCAAGGGTTTTACCTAAAACCCATTCGCGGTTGCATGACTAAACCCTTTCAAAAAGCAGAAAACTAAAAAGAAACCCAGTACCTTAATATGTCATCCATAGAAGAAGGAAAGGGAGGAAATAAAATACATAAAAAATAGAGCATGAGCAGGGTGAAAAGTACTAAAAATCCAAGGGTCATCATGAATCTTAGAAAAGGCAGACCAGTCTCCAGTTAAGCACCTACTATTTGTCAGACTAGGGGCTATTAGGGGTTAACACTTATCTCAAGAGAAATAGATATATTTTGTCAAAAACCCTCTTTTGCAAGTGAAAAAGTAAATGAGAACATTACATTGAAATGATAGACATGCAGGGAGCATGTCTGTCATTTAACCACACTGTGCACTACATTTCATTCTGTTCACATATGCATTGACAAGTATATAAATACTTTCGTATCGAAAAACCTGTCATCTTTTTTTGTTTTTTGTTTTAGCGTTCACCATCAGATTATTATTCTGTATTGTGTATGTATATGTAAAGTAACTATTGCAATGCCATATAATCATGATTCCCATATAACCATGATTACTCCAAAAATGTTGTTATTGATTTTAAAAGTTGGCGACTTTTCTAAATTAGCTTTAAATGTCCAAGTCCAAGTTTTCCAAGTTTTCTCAAAGGGCAAAGTAAAGTATGTAGCAAAGTATGTTGCAATAACAAGTAATTTATAAAGGTAAATACAATTGCTGATAAAGACCAAGGATATGCAACATTTTAAGGCACAGGATTTCTTTTTAGTTCTTTTTAGGCTACAGGCTGCCCTCACCATGGTGGTTTCACCAAAATGTTTCACCACCAGGCTGCGCTCTTTACTAAACTAAATATCCTCTGCAAGGTTCTGCACTCCCCTGCTATTTAGTGCCCAACTAAAGCCAGTTAGACAGGAAATGTGCAATGAGGAATTTTAGAGAAGTTAATATTTAGAATTAGTTTGTGTCATGTGTGATGATCTAATGCACCTTTCTGAATTTTCTAGAAACCAAAAAAATTAAACTTACCAGTACAGAAAGTGACAGATGTTTAATATTGTTAAACATCATAGTATTGTTTTAGCAATTTATTCCATGCAAATTTATCAAACCCATCTCTGTAGTAGAGTAGAGTAGTAGAAACTAGTGGTTTTGCATATTTCTCTACTTGGTTTTTGGAAAATCAGCAGAAAGTCATCGTCTGCCTCTCTCAACTTCTGAGAACATTTCTTCATGCACCTTTCTGAATGCACCTGAAACTATACAGTAAAAAAATGCAACACATAATCTATTGTACTCTATATTTTAAAGTCAAGTATA
Source organism: Pungitius pungitius (assembly GCF_949316345.1). Taxonomy (NCBI): domain Eukaryota; kingdom Metazoa; phylum Chordata; class Actinopteri; order Perciformes; family Gasterosteidae; genus Pungitius; species Pungitius pungitius. The sequence continues at coordinate 9,194,910 of NC_084901.1, forward strand.
ATTTTTAGAAAGGAAAAGTGACAAACACATTACTTTTTTGTTGCTGTTCAGGAATGTGAAGGCTCTTAATCTTAATCTTTGGAATTTGTTTTGGGCCAAAGCTGATTGAAAGACCTGCTGCATGGCCCCCCCAATGGTCGCTGGACAAATACAGCATCTCTCAACCATGTTTACACCAACGAAACACTCATAATGAGACATATTGTTAAATCTTTTTGGTCATTATCATTCAGTCATTGTACACACTTCTTTATAAATTCCTGTTAAAGCAACACAAGCCATACTTTGCTTTGTGAGAAAAAGATAATCCAGAGGGTTTGGCTGGAATTTACTAATCGGTCTCCCTTCCACATCCCCCTGTCATTGTTACTTTCCCCCTCCTGAGGAAATAAATATGGAATCATTGTGGTCCCAATTAACGGAACTGCACTCACACAGAAAAATATAGGAGCTTGGGGAGAGCAGCTTTTCCTCCTCCCAGTCGTAGGAGAGAAACATGGCTACTTAGAGAGGAGCAGAGGAAGAAGAAGAGAGAGGAGACCTGGAGATGCACTTGGTATGTGATTAAACTTCATCTCTATTCGCCTCGATGAAGGGATTTTGGTACCATTTTCTAGCAACATTGTAATTCCTCTGATAAGACCAGGACTTGCTTGCCAAGACTAGATCGAACCTTAAAGTCTGCCTGCTCTGGTTATCTAGTTCTACAAATTATTCAATATTGTATGCTTTACATTACTATGCGGTTATTGATGTTGGATTATTGATGGATAGATATAAATATTGTTAATTCATGTTGATTGTGCAAAGTTAGTAATAAATACACTACAGCCATTTTTGGGGACAAAAATCCATTATATAATGGATAATCATGTCTTTGACGGCTACTATTAATTCATTTAAATATAAAAATGTATTGGTTTCATGACTGTAGATTCACCTTTCAGAGGTTGGGCAACAGAATATGTCACTGAAATCGGATAAACATGTTTGCTTCAGACAGTTTAGCCATTGTTAGCAACACAAGTTGACATTGATATGTGACAGAAGGAATGTTCCAATCCATTTGTACGCAAAACACCAATAAAGAGGGGAATACTACCACTTGTTTTTAATGTTGATGTTCGGAGCAGCCAACATAGACTCTGACATCATGGGTTTGTGGGGTCTGGCCCTTCAAATGGAACCTATTACATTCGGGATTAATACCCACTCTCGTGTTAATATATAAATATGCAGCTACAGGAACTAGCTACCACACAAAGGCCAGAAAAAAATAAGCTTTTGAGGTGCTTGGCCCTGGACAGAACCAGCCTAGCTGTTTTCAAAATCTCCAGATTTAATGCAAATAATTAGAAAAAAAATAGTGATTTTCATTCATTTAGCTCTGCTATTCACTTCACATACGAAGCTGTTATAGATGTTAAGAGTTAAATTAATATTGCATCAAATAGTATATTCTGTCAAACATATTGTCCTTATCATTAGCCTGGCCTTATTTATTTTATCTCTAATTACATAATTGTGTCTGCTTTTCTTGCAGCGGACAGAGGGCGGTTAGATTTTAACACCACACACAGCCGTCGAGTGTAAGATAGAGAACGCTGTGGAGGACCGAGACAAGATGACCAGCCAGGAGGCTTTGTGTGACCCTGATCAGGAGACAAGAAAGCGCCCTGGCATCTCCACTCTTAAAGTACTAAAGCTATCTGCAATCACACTCCTCAGCTCGATACTCATAATTTGGTTCTAATTTGGAAGTTCCTGCTGTTATTACAGTAGCAGACGATTAGTAAGGAAATTCAGTTAAAAAGCCTAAAAGGCAGCGCAGTGGAGCCGGTGTCACCACTGCCATTTGTCAACAAGCACTTTATTAGGAGTGCATAGACAATGGATGGATGGATAAAGGCCTACATTTTGAGATGCACATCAAAGTTCTTTGTCAATTGAGCTTTGCTTTCCCCCTAAGTAGGTAGAATCAAGCCAAGAGCAACTTATATATTGTTTTCAATCTTGGCATTGACATTTTTGATCTACATCTGTATATGAACTGCATATACTGTAGCAAACACTTCACAATCAGTCCAGAGCACTGTCTTGCCTGATTGCAGCACATCAGCATGTGCAGAGGTAATGGAGCAATTTTCCCACAACACATCTATTCAACAATCTTCACCAAGCATATTCCCAATTTTTTCTTGTGTTTTCTTTGCTCTGCTTGTAGATATTGGCTTTAAAAGAAAATGTTTATAATTAGCACCAAATAAACATTTAGAATGAAATCAAATGTAGTGAAACAGACTGTTTTTTTGTATTGATTAAGCTTTTTAAGAAAATATGTATGAAAATGTCTATTAAAAAAAGGCCACATACATGAAATGCTGAACATAGTAGAACACATAGCAGAACACAGGATTTACTTATGAGAGATGGGAAATAAAGGGACTCCAAGTTGCCCCCACAAAGCCAAACAAAGAGGCTGCTATAGAGCAGGCACAAACAATTGTTTTAATTTGAAGATTATGGGCTATAATCAGTTTTTGTAGAGCAACACATTAAAAGTGAGTGTTTATCAGATAATATAAGAAAACCTTTCATTTGAAGTAAACAGGATTTTTGCTGACTTGTGTTTTCCTACATTGTTTTCTAGTTGTTTATTATGGCGCTGTCCTTCGCCTGCTTCTCAAAGGCTCTGACAGGAACCTACATGAAAAGCTCCATCACCCAGATTGAGAGACGATTCGACCTCTCCAGCACCCACATTGGACTCATCGATGGCAGTTTTGAGATGGGTATACCATCTATCTTTTGAGTTGATCTTAATATTTTTTTTTGCATCTGATCAAGCCGTATTTCTACTTCTTCTGTGTGAATCTGTGGGTGATGATTGTCCAAAATCCTTAAACTCTGCAACCTTGGATTCTCTTTCTTGGATGTAGGAAACTTGCTGTTTCTTGCTGTAGTCAGCCATTTTGGGGCCAAGCTACATCGGCCCAGACTTATTGCTATAGGCTGTTTCCTGATGGCTGTAGGGGCCTTTCTCACTGGCCTGACCCATTTCTTCATGGGACGGTAAATGCCAACAAGCGACCAACTTTAAGAAGAGCTCCGAATGGTTTTGTTTAATGTCTCATTGTGCCTTTCGCAGCTACGAGTACAACACAATCGTTACGCTTTTCCAGAATGACAGTGTGAACATTGCCGCTTGTGTGGATCACCTCGAAACAGAAGTAGCTGAAATTCGGACCGAACCCTCTGAAGAAGACAACAAAGGTACGACTGTGGGCTATACTCAGGAGACAAATAGGCTCACAAGTATCCTAAAGTACGGGTGAACACTGTTTTAGCTAATGATCAGCCATACTAGAAGCGTAGCTCTCTGGATTGTTATGTTACTTTTATACACAAATCAAATCAATTTTATTTGTGAAGAAATGTTCTTCACAGAAGTTGAGAGAGGCAGAGGATGACTTAGCTCGCTTTGAGGCTGATTTTCCAAAAACCAAGCAGAGGAATATGCAAAACCACTAGTTTCCACTACTCTACTCTACTAGAAGAGATGGGTTGGATAAATTGCATGGAATATATCGCTAAAACAATACTATGATGTTTAACAATATTAAACGTCTGTCACTTTCCGTACTGGTAAGTTTAATTTTTTTATCTATAAACAACAATTTTTTTGCTGTGTACCTACCTATAAATTAAAAGTACGCAAATCCTATTTCCAATCACTACCTGTGAAAACAATAATCACAAAGTCACATCAGTGGGTTCATATTTTGAACCGGAGAAGACATGTAGCACAGCATTCTCAAACCTAAATGAACAAAAACTTGAACAAAAACCTGTACAAAATAAAGGAGATGCCTTCTGTTTAGTCAGTGAACAAGAAACCACAATGAGCTCTGGTTGTCTTTCAACCACGCCTGCAATGCCCTGACCCTGGTCTGACTACACATAGCAGCGGGAGTGATCCGGTACCAATGTTCAGCCTGTATGTGATCTGCAGAGCAAGCCAACAAGAGTAAGAGAAAGAGAAGAGAGAGAAAGATCAGGTCCCATAGCCTCATTGACAAGGCAGAAATTGACAATAGTCATGCAAATCAGTTCAGCTTGGTCGCATATTTGCTTATGTATTCAAGTCTTTCTGTTGTGGCGCCATAATTAATTATTCCCTTTTTCTCACAATAACATGAAATTCACCCCAAAAATACAATGTATTGAACCTGTTCCGCCACTCTGATGAGATGTATTTAGAGAGAAACACAATGTGAAAGAGACATACAATGCTGTGCTATACAAGCTTCATGCCGCATGCTATTAGATTGATATTGCATTAGTACCACATTGTATTCGAATATCTTGTATGAGATGTTATTTTCTCTTTCTCATTTACTTGTGAAAGGGAGGGGGCATTTGATACATATGCACAAAAGTCTCACAAAATTATCAATAGAATCTGTGAACCTTGCTGTCACACACACACACACTTACTCACTGAAACATGCATCCACATACCGTGCTCGTTTGAACTAGAATTTTAAACATTGAAAATGTCGTAATTACAATGTTTATCAATGCATGCGATATATAGGTATAAAGCTGGGTTTGCAACACAATCATATAATGCTTTCTTATTGTATGCATCTTTATGGAGCCTGTGTAAGAGAGTCTGGATCCAACATGTGGATCTATGTGTTCCTGGGGAACGCTTTGCGAGGGATCGGAGAAACTCCGGTCACACCTCTGGGCATTTCTTACATCGACGACTTTGCTAGAGCAGAAAATTCCCCCTTCTATATAGGTAAGATATTTTTGCTTGTATGTCAAACTGACTTTTATGAGCTGAAAACAGGGTTAATACTGTTAGACAAAAAAAAAACGACCGGATAAAATGGTAGACGCTACCTTTCAATCAAATGGTGTTGATTACTTTAAGCAAACTCTGCTTTATTGTCTTTTCATAAATGAACATGTATCGACAGAAGAGGTTAGCGCCTACAACTGACATATTTGCTAAAACTTACACATAGAATTAACATATTGTCTAGTCAAGTGTATCAAGGTCTTCTTAACTGCTACTTCATCTATTCCCATTGGGGATATCCTGATGTTACTATTTTCTAAACCAATTGTGGAAAATGTTTGCCATTTACAGCTTGTCTCCAGACTATCACTCTCCTGGGACCCATGTTTGGTTTCCTCCTCGGCTCCTACACTGCCAAACTATATGTTGACTTTGGATATGTTGATATTGGTAAGTGTACTGCGTTTGTTTTGCATGTGTATTGTCATCAGTTGTGGTTTGTCTTGTACCAACAAGCCTGCACTAGACTGAAACGCCCCAAGCTTACAGTGAGTTAAACCTATAAGCACTCTCCTGCTGAAACGTCATGTTTTTGAGGATGGACTGGTTTGATCAGCCAGCTTCTCAAGGTGGCAACTCTTGCCCATAGAAACGGTCAAATCAATCCATCTATGGGGAAAGCACTAAATGAGTGTCCCATCCCTTTACAAATTAAAATCTGGTGTCTACTTTGGTCACATTACAGAAAGGAAGTGACAGGTTGAAAATCCAAATGAAGTCAAACACCCATCAAGCTTCCTGCTCTCTCTGTGCACTCACACAAAGGCTCTTTTCCTGCACGTAGAAAGTGTGACTATCACTCCGAAAGACGCCCGCTGGGTGGGTGCCTGGTGGTTGGGCTTCATGGTGTCCTCCGTCCTGCTCCTCATCTCCAGCATTCCCTTCTTGTTCTTGCCCCGCTCGCTGCCTAAGCAGGAAGAAGACAACGGCGAACCAACTCCCGCCTATGACACCTTAGAAGGGATAGAGGATGTTCCCAACAACGATCACAACCTCAAACTGACTGACATCGCTAAAAGTTGAGACTGTCCTCTTCCTCCTCCCATAACAACATTGACAACACTGCATTTCAATTAGTCTTTAAATTAACACATCCAATACATAATGGGAATTTTAATGAATGAAGGCGTTTTTGCAGGTTTATGGGCTTTGCTAGTAGCCTAAATATACTGGATTTCCTTTTACAGGGTTTCTTCCCTCACTAAAGCGCCTGTTGGGAACTCCTGCTTACTTCCTGCTCCTTTGTGGAAGCATCCTGAAGTTCAACTCTTTCATCGGCCTGTTCACCTTCAAAGCCAAATATATGGAACAACAGTTTGGACAGTCTGCATCCAGAGCAAACTTCCTTATAGGTAAAAAAAATTAATTATATAATTTATGGGATAATGGTAAATACTATATAATACGGGTAGATGAAATCCAGCAGAAAGAAAAACATAAATCCCACAAATGATCGGTTTCGGGCAATGGGAGCTTTTGTAACCGGTTAAGGTGGACGTCATGAGAGATGTGAATGAATGAGATGGTGCGGGACCCAATGCTGTTTTACTATTACTATTTTATCTATAGACGACTGAAATGAGATACACAACGTTTGGTGGCTACAACTATCTTGTGCTGAAAGGCAGCTATGTACTTACTTTTCATAATTTTGCTGGTAACCGAATAATAAAAGCAACAAGGTACCTGAGGCCGTATTTATCTTCAATAATGTAACTGTTCGAGTTGTGGCAAAGGTGCACATGAAGTTGAACAAACTGCATTTTATTGGTTAGGAATCTAAGCTCTCGATTTGGAATTGTTCTACATTTTGGAAGACTTGTTTTGTGTCTTTTTTGCTGAGAGTTTTCATTACATCAAATGCCTTCATGTCTCTTTAAAAAATGTAAAGTTTCAGCTAGGATCCAGTTGGCATAAAGACTCGAAACGGTCTTTCTTACATTTATTTGTTTTTGATCTTGAGAGACATCCCTTAAAATGTACCTCAGATTCTCCAGAATCTCTCCTGTTTTCCTTCAAGGGATGTTGAACCTGCCAGCAGTGGCAGTGGGGATCTTCCTGGGAGGGCTGCTGATGAAGCGGTATAAGCTAAGCTTGGTGTCAGGAGCGCAGCTCTCTTTTGCCACGTCCTTTATGGCATACCTCCTTCTGCTGCTGCAGTTTGGAACCAAGTGTGATAACATTCCCATGGCTGGCCTCACCATCTCATACAATGGGCAATTGCATTGGATATTATAAAGACAACCACAGCTTTAGCAAACCAAAATAACATAGTACACAAACTCTTTTTACAGCCTCAAAATACAATAACCTGCGGGTAGTTTAAAATGCAACCCCTTCCTTTCAGAACGCGGAGTATTTCCTCCGATAGAGACATGCTGTTCTCAGAGTGTAACAGAGACTGCTCGTGTTCAGCAGAAGAGTGGGATCCTGTGTGCTCGGACAGTGGCATCACCTATGTCTCTCCGTGTATGGCTGGCTGCCTCAGCTCCAGTGGATACGGCAAGAACACAGTAGGACTTCACACTTGGATGCATAAAAACAGAGTGATTTTGGTATCTTTAGGAATTTTCATCACCTTTAAAAGCATTTGAAATGTTGGAATAAATTAGTTTATGAGAAACCCTTTAGCCGCCAAACCCTCGTTAACAAATCATTCGCATTAAGAGCTTCCATGTCACTGTTACGGCCAATTTTATTTTATTTTTTTTACTTGAACTGCCACTTCATTGCCAATTTTTCCGAATTAGATATTATGTGGAGCTTAAGTGGAACTTCATTTCCAGGAGGTAGTCCTTAAAGAAACATTGCCGTTTCTTTCCTCCTTACCAGGTCTTCCACAACTGCAGCTGTGTGTCCTCCACAGCAGGCAGCGACACGTCCGTGAGGCTGGGCCAGTGTCCTCATGCCGAGGACTGCAGCCGCAGCTTCACTTTATACATGGCTGTATCGGTTCTCAGTTCCTTTATTAACTCTCTGGGAGCGACACCAGGCTACATGGTCATCATACGGTCTGTGCCCCGAGAAGAGCTAATGATAACTGACAATATTAGCGCTATATGATGTCCATCATTCTTATGACAATTGTATTTATAAGTTTAATCACATGAAATATAATGTCACCAGTCACTCTAATGCATGTTAAAAGTTTGATATTTTAATACATCTACCTGTATTTGTTTTCTTACCCAGGGTTGTATGAGAACGTTGACCACTCTCACAGCAGAATAATGATTTAGTTGAGGACAAAAAGTGGAAACATTTTTGGAGCCAGGCTAGCTGTTTTAAATCTTTGTGCTAAGCTAAGCTGCTTGCAGTAGCTTGAGTGTGCGTGAAGGCTTTCTACTTTCTACAAAATAGACCCTTACAAATGAACCAGTATTGATTTGTAATTACAGATGCATCTCACCAGATCTCAAATCCCTTGCGCTGGGTATCCAGGCCTTAGCGACTAGGTCTCTTGGTAAGCTTCATAACTTTCAGTTTTAAAGGCAATTTTCATAACCATCTTCCAATCGACAGTTTCTGCTGAATCACAACATTTTGTTGAAGGAGACAATATTCCTGTGCATTACATTATTTCAAAATTACAGATTTGATATTTGAGGCCTTGTCTCTAGGTGGACTTCCTGCCCCTGTGTATTTTGGAGCCATGATTGATTTAACTTGCCTGAAGTGGTCGATCAAGAAGTGCGGCGGCAGGGGGGCATGCCGCATCTATGACTCTAATATGTACAGGTACGCCACGGACTGAAAATATGAAAATAGAAATTTGCTTAAGGGTTTATCCGACACATTAAATGTCATAGCAATGGCAATGTTTTCCCTTTGTTGCCCTCAGTTCACCTTTTGTCTTTACTTTCAGGATCATCTTTCTGGGTCTGATCACTTGTCTCAGTGGTTCCTCATATTTCTTCATCACTGCCGTCATTGTCATCCTCAGACGACAGTTTCTTAGGCCAGAGCAACAGATACAAACGCAGGAAAGAATAGCTTCAGCGCTAATTGACCTCCAAACCACCTCAAAACTCACTGTGGACCATCTCGGCCTCCCTAAAACTCCCAAATCGCATCATGCTATCAAAGTTTGGGGAAGGATGGCAACAGAACTGGAAGAGGGAGGGGAGATTCACAGAAAAGAGCAGCTCCCCCAAGATGGTAGACTATGCTCCTTAAGTAACATGCAGGACACGGAGCTGCTCAAATCCTTGACACAGACCACTGTTGCTCCTCCTCCAAGTAAGAAAGCAAAGGTAGAGATAGACGGGCTGAAGTCAGAGTTGGAGATGAAAGAGGGAAAGGACGAGGTTTGTGAAGAGACGGTTGCACCGGTCGAAAAAGAAGGCGATCTCTAACACAATATCATGAAGGAGATACACAAGTGGCTTGTGTGCTAAAATAGCTTGTCACTGTTAATTAAACATGCAGTGATTGATTCTTTGGCCACTTGGCAACACGCTGTACACATTTACCTTAGGCCTTGTGTTATGTTTGGCTGGTAGTGTGTAGTTGGTGTATTATTATATGTATCTTTTCCTCATATTGCCTGGTGCATATAAAAATGATGCCAATGAAAGCCCTGAGAATGAATAAAAACAAAAGGGTTGTTTCTTCATGTCTTCAATCATTTGCAGTAAATTGTTTCCAAAATTTAATGACTTTAATTTCTCTACTATTGAAAGTTTATTTTCAGCGACATCAGCGGCATATTTAGGCTGGAGGAAAAGTATGAGGATTAATCAGCCTAACCCATAAAATCAGCCTAAAACACAAAACGTCTGACAATGGTCATTTATAGGTTTTCCCAGAACATGAAGGAGTTGATGACATTAACTGTACATTTAAGTCTGTAGGTGCATTAAGGACCAGAATGACTCCACACACACACACTCACTGGTTATGTATTTGAGGACTTCGCTGAATATTTAGGCTGTCATTCCCCAAGATCTTTCAGTTTGTGGCAGAAGCACATGAGCGTCTGTAATGCTCCAAGAACGAATCTCTGCACTGAATGTAAAAATGGAAATGAAGCTTCTCTGAAGCAAAAATAGAAATCCAACTAAGAAGAAGTGTGATATCTTAAAAATCACTCAGCTTCACCCTTTACGTGAGGAGGTTTCAAGGAAATAGTGGCTTTGTTTCTGCAGCACATGCAAAAAATTGAACCACAACCCAAGTAACATCGTGCTCCTCAGAATACCAAATTTATCCAAAGAAAAATAACAGAAATAAACTCAGTAGATGTTCCCCTCAATTGCTTAAAAAACCAGACATCCACTATCCTCAATCTCTCTCTTTCTCTGCTTTTTCTTTCTCCTCTTTCTCCTTCCCCCTTGTCATTTCTTTGAAGATTGTGCACATTAACCTTTCTAAACACCCTATTAATTCCGACGTGAGTGGTTAATATTTGATAAGATATTTACATATTAAATCAAATTAGTATTATAATTTAATCAACCAACACAAATGAAATTGGTTCTGCAGTGCATAACATAATACAACTACAAATACAATTACTATCATCTTGAAGTATTTAAATGGTTTGTTATGTGCTTTAGAACTCGGCGAGGTAATAACAAATATGAGTTATTCAAGTTAGAAATTCATAGCTTATACTCTAATGCATGCAAAGGTAGAGAAATTAAAAACAATAACCTCTCAGTCTCTCTGTGTTTGTGTTCCTTTGACCTTGGTGGCTTTAGGGGTGTTAAATAGAGGTGGTACATGTCCATGTTAAATTTAATACCATTAGGTGCACTCTCTAATATTTTCATAACTGCAAGTAAGCAATCTGACGTAATTCTTTATAATTTAATTTCAAACAAAGCCATCAGCTGACAGCACATCAGCTCTCATGTTGCGGAGGACTAAAGATCTAACATAAATTGGGAGTCGAATTGAGAGCCCAACAGAACTGAGATTTGGTTACGTTCTTGTGCCGCCCTGGGGTCCATATTCTCTATCTTATTCTTAAAACCCTCTTTTCAATCCTTGTTTTGTCTCTAAAAAGCGACCAGCAACAGATTTTGTGCTTTACTCCCAAGGGATGCCCCCCTCCAAAAGAGTAACGGTGAGGGCTATAAAACCAGTCCGGTTATCATTATCTGTAGTTACAAATGATCATTTGATACATTATTGGTGTAAAGCATTGAGTTGGCATAATCATCTTTAATGTTAATAATAATATAAACTTAATGTTAATATGAAGCTTCCAAGTCAAATGTGACAAGCGTTCCTCAAAGTTCACTTCATTAATTAGTACTTCTTGAGTTGTTTGTGACGCGTCCCGTCAAAATAATGAGATGCCATTCATTATTAACAATAATTCATCTTCACATTCATAATTCATCATTGATGAAGCCCATAGGGAAGCTTGGGCATGGCCAAAGTTTGGTGACCTAAAACTTCCTCACATTATTGGGAAGACAACTTTCCCGTCCCCGGTGAGGGTTCATGGCGGGTCAATCCAATCACAGAAGCTGATGAAAATGATGACGAAGGTGGTGATGAGGATAGTGACGTACGAAGATTGGTTGGTGTGTGTGTGTGTGTTGTTAAAATGTGCAATGGTCTGCGTCCACACACATTGAAGAGTGTACACTAAGATACAGCTGAGCGTGCGTATGCCGTATGTAAGAACACCCCCATGCCCCCGACCCTCCCTCCCTGTGGCCCCATTCTATGTAGATGAAAATGCAAGACTATATTTGGACAGAGCTGATGTCACAAGTGGTTTGAGCAATGAGCCTATAACTGTTGGAGTCGGTGTGTGTGACAGTCTGACAAACCCTGGAGGGCTCCAGTGACAGACTGGGATCTACTGCCTACTGGCTGACACAACAGAAAGTAAGTACTCAACTGATTGAAAGGGCTTTGTTTGTCTTTTTAGCCGGATCTGTGCTTGAGTCTAATTCTTGTTTCAATCTGCAAATGGTGCAATGGTTTTCTTGTTGGTTTGAATAGGATTTTCCTTTTACAGATTTTCGTAAAAACTCCTTTGTTCCAAATACTATATAGTTTAATTTAAGATAAAAATTATTTGATGGTAAGAAACGACATATGCCTTATTAGATTAAAGGGAAATGTGAATAAAATGATTTACGGAAAGAAAAAAGATTTTCTTCCTTATCCGTTTCTACTTTCTTAATTCTGCAGATTTTCAATTTATTTTCCCCTTACTTAAATTATATTAATATCGTTGGGTTTTGGACTGCAGATCAGACAAAAGAAGGTTTTTTGAGAAATGTTCTCATTCTATTTTTTCATATATTGTATGATGATTATTGTCAGCTATTTAAAGGAAAGAAATCACAGATTTATATTTAGTTGCTAGAGGTAACCCTATTGTATTATTGTATATAAAATAGAATATTCATATCAATGTTCAAATGGTTATTTCCTGTTAGGTGACAATGTAGTATTGTTACTGAAGCATTGAACTTTGAAATAAACTGCATTTGAATTATGGATTCTATAAAACTATAGTATAACTAAGTAGAAGTATAGACACACTCATTGAATTGAATGAGAAAAAAGTGTCTACATTTTTGAATGGTACTGTATAAAAATAAATCCAAACGTATATAGAAATGACACTTATCTTCTATTCTGACTTCATGCGCTGATGAAATAAATTGGTAAATGACTGTGCTGTCTTTTGACCAGGTCTGCATTGTGAAAGGAAGGTTACAAATATTGATCACACATTTTGCATTTTGGATCCTCTAGGCATCTGTAATAAATCCAATTTTGCTGTATTTTTGTTGATCCAGGTAATTCCTACACTATGTATCACCTGAGGCTGCCTGTGCTTCTCCTTGTGTTGCTTGTGGTGCTGCGCTGCATCACTGCTGCCCCAAGCTACAGGTAAGTGTACACACTCCAAGCAGAGCACTGAGGTCTGGCTGTGCAATTATGTAGTGGTGTAACATTAGGCAGAGTGTTAAACAATGGCAATCAATACAATTGTGAAGGTTTCACTTTACTAAAAAGTGGATGGCATCAGATTGGAGGTCAGCAGATAAGCATCTGAATATTAAGGAAAATGTTTGACAAGTATGACTGTAATGTCCTGCGTGAGGAGCACTAGGGCATTGATAGCTCTCGAGGTAGAAGCCAATCGTGCTGCATTGTGCAACTCATGTGGAGCTAAGTGCCCACTTTGTCTTCTTGCTCTTGGGACTTGTGGATGTTTTCAAGAGGCTGTATTCAGCCATCAGTGTGAAACCATTTGGACCTTTTCCATTTGTGACTCAGGTACTTCAGTCCGAGCTCATCCAGCGAGCGGGAAAGTGATCTCCCAGACACTGATGGCTGGTTAGCTCCTGGGCTAATATCCAACGCTTTCTTCGGCCTTGTGGGTTCACGACCGCAGAGGGGACTCACAGCTATGGACAGGTGATGCCAATAATAGAAACCAATAGTGTGTTTTACTGTTTTATCAAAAAATTCCATCCAGCTTTAAAACAGGCTGTCAAAATGTACACCCACCAGGAACTGCCTTGAATCCCCATCACATGATAAACATCTTCTCTCACTGTACTTTCTCTTATGCAGCCACCACATGGAGAAAAGAAAATGTAACACAGCAACCTGCGTCACCCAAAGGCTAGCGGACTTCCTGGTCCGATCTAGTAACACTATCGGTACGGTCTACGCACCGACCAACGTGGGATCCGGCACCTACGGCAAGAGGGACTTTCTGCAGCCCCCCAGCTTCCTGCCTCTCTAGTGCCGACTGAGGAACGTCCCAGCGCGATGATGATGTAACCACGCGTCTTATGTAACAGTGATTGTGAGAATGACGTGACTAAAGGTGACAATGATAGTGTTGGTGATGATATCTTGTTTATTTGATCAACTTTAAGAACTAGTGCCTTTAATTTGAAACATCAAAGTCAATATATGTTCTTTCCTTTTGGACTTTTGTGCATATCGTGGCTCTGTTAATGTTGTTTTACGGTAGCGTAATGTGAATATAACAATACATCAAAGTGAGGAACAAAACAATAAAGAAAAGAAGACAGATGTACAGCAATGTGAAATGAATGTTGATTTTGATAATAAAATGGTGAAAATATGTATACATAATTTTAATCTTGATGCGTTTTAAGCCACATCATTACATATAATGGCTAATCCATGCAGGATCTATGGGCTGTTACTACTCAGACATGATTTACAATTTAGTAACTAGGTCCTGACTTGCTTCATCATGTTTCTTTTTAAGTAGGACAGGACGACATGCAGTATTTCAGATTAGATTCATTACATTAACAAGATGTTGGAGAATCCTGCCGTGGAAGTTGACAAGGGTAACAAAGGAATGCCATACTCCTTTTAAATGCATTCAATATTGACCATCAGACTATGACATGTCAGAGTCATTGTACGGTACACAGAGGGTGTATACACCAAATGCCTTTTGGGTTAAAAAAGGTCACATTGACAGGAGACTACTTACTGAATCCAATTGTTTAGTCTGTTCTGCTACAAATTCAACTTTGGCTTTTATGCGGCCTCATGTCATCTTTCAGCAAAACACTTGTATTATTGTCCAACATATTTAGGCATACAATTATTGGCTTCCTCGACGAGAGTTACATAAAAGGATTTGACTTACGTCTCTGTACAATAGAAATGAAGTTGGCTCGAGAGGCCAGGATAAGAACTGACTGAAATTGAACAGCTAGCTATTAAGTCTCGGGTCCGAGCCAAGAAAGGGTCCACCAGATAACCCCATTATAGCAATTCTTTCATTTCTACACTTTTATTTATTTAGATTTTTTATATCGCTAGGAGGCAGTGTATCAACAACACATTATCACTTTGCCGTTCAATATTTAACAAACTTAATTTTGTCACCATCAGCATATTTTACAAATATTACTGAGTATATTCCATATTTAAAAAAAACGTCACATAGGGCGATGCCCCATTGCCCTTTGCTGGACCGACTTTGTCTTTGTTCACCACTAACTATTAGTGTACCGAGAGTTTCTGTCAGAAAGAGCCACAAGCATCATAGCAACAGCGTGGACAACGACAAACTGATTGAGTGATATACATGGAGACAAATCAGTATTCAGACTTGTGTTGCGTTTTTCAAATTTTTATATCGGGCAAGCTAAAAATAAGTGGGACAAAAGATGATAACGCAGGATTTCTTTTTTGTTAAAACAAACTTCTAATGATTGACAATGAATTATGAGTAGATTAATCTCTGTTAGTTGTCAGTGACAGTCTCAATGTGCAAAGTTGTGGGAAAAGACACATTGGTACTAAGGTTTAAATAAAGTTTTTGAATTGCATTGTGACTCTTTTTCATTTCATACCAGATTCATTAGCAAAATGATTCATTCAGTTGAAGTACATAAGATGTGTTTATTTTTACTTCTTGTTCATTTACAGTCTATAAATATGGTGGTCAGGTTATTTAAACGTTGATCCTATAAACACCCCTCACAAAACTCAACTTCACTCTTAGTCACATGCATTGTTTTGCAGGTATCTAATCCAGGCATTTATAACGATTCAGTGGGAATTTTGCGGCTTTTGGTTGAGTATTTATTCATTTCAAAAGCAGAGATTCCAAGAACATTGTCAAGGGCCCCGCAGCCTATTGAAATAGACACACAGTGTACGTATTTAAAAAAAATGACATTCATTCATAAGAAAGTGTGTCCAAATTTTTACTAGGACTATACAATATATAAATGTAGGTGTATATATATGCATTACAATCAGTGTTTTTAAATAACTAACAAACACCCTTTGTCCAAATTTGTGATCACTGTACTGTGTTTTATATAGTCAGGTGTTGTCTTCCCGTAGGGGTTATTCAGGTTTTTCGTAATGAAAATCAAGAGGGGAGGTATGACGCACAGCATTAACCTGTGTTTGATTACTGGTGACCCAATCATCTCAGACAGTGACATTAACACTCCCATGCATGGTCAACACCAGCATAAAAGGGTTTTCAAAGGTTTTTGCCGGCTTTAGCTGATGAATCCCCAAAAAAATGCATCCATTATCCGCCAAACACCCTGACAGAGAATTGGGATTGTGTCAAGATCTGTCAATTACTTTGTGGAAAATCACAAATGGCACTGTACTTCAACTGTTAGGCGGTGGTGAGTTGTTTATCACTGCAGTAATGGAGGTTGATGAATGTTTTGATGGAATTTTAGATCGGATGCATGACACGACAACCACATTAATCTCTGACACTACAGACATCATTTGTATCCAAATATATACACAAGAGGATTGCCCTGTAACACCAAAGTTTAAAACAAAGGACTGTGAATTAGTCCCACTGCAAAGTGGATTCTCCAGGTGTTTTGTTGCAAGGACTAGAAATAGATGATAAATTTATCAACATATATGAACATTTTTTAATACTATTATTTTACTGAAAAATGTTTATTTCTAGGTACTGGATTGTATGTGGAGCGATGTATTTATGTATGTATATATACACAGGTAGCACTGAAAATATGTGAAAATGTGCAAGCCATTCAATTATGGTGTATTCCTACAAACACAACTTTATATTAAATACCATTAAGTGTCACACAGCCCAACATAGGGTTTGGTTTATGGAAATTAGATGCATGGGTGAAGTTTATTTTTTCTTTGAAGATTGAAGCAAAACAAACACACAGGGCTTAGGTATTTTTAAAGTAATTTGAATAATTTTAATTTGATTTATATCTCCTTTCCTTAGGCCCCTTCCACAGCAGACATCTTCATCAAAGTAGGTAGAGAACAGGTGTTACTACCTACTTCGCCATGTTCTGTTCAGCCAATGTAATTTTTGGCAAAATAAATCCCTTTATACTGTATGTCTTTACATGTATGCTTATAACCGTGAGAGGCATTCCTGTTATATTTCCACTGATATTCACACTGCCGACAGCAACGCCACGCTTCGCCTAAATTATAGTTTGACATCGGACCAAAACCTTGCTGCTTGCCGTAGGTATCTGTAAACACGGAAGTTAAGTCGCCTTTATTTTCTGATGACATGAGATGTTGGACATCTAGCTAACATAGAAATGCCTAAAAGCATGTAAAGATTCTTACCAATCAAGTGGTGGCTTAACATGTCCATGCAGAGGGAGAACAAGCGTGTCTAGCCGCTGTTTTGTTTGAAAATGCGAAGAGAGTTTGTGTTAGCCAGTCGTTAGCTTAGCAATTGTTCTATTAGGTATGGCGGATAGAAAAAATAAAACATTCAGGTTTGTGATCGTGGGAGGAGGCATCGCGGGTGTGACATGTGTTGAGCAGGTAATACAATGTATAGTTAAGTGGCACACAGAATAAGCCAATGCATCTGGCTGTTCCAATGTAGTGCATGTATAGTTACGAAGCATCAACCTTAATCTTTATTGACAGCTGTGCTCCCAGATTCCATCAGCTGAAGTGGCTCTGATCACAGCAAGTCGCTATATCAAGACAGTGACCAACTATAAACAGGTTAGGGGGATGGCAATGATGTGGTTCTTGGTAGAATACAAGTACAGGTACACATCGTGTGCGCCAAGAACGATTTATTTCACACGTGGTCTCATACAATCAATTAGTGTACGTTTATCAGATTAAAACTGAATTGTTTGTTATGGACATATTCTGGTTTATATTAATGTCTCAAACATCTGTCCTACACCATTTGCAATTGACTTTCTATACCATTTATTGGTTTTGTCCTCGGCAAGGTGTCCAAGACACTGGAAGAGTTTGATGTTGCGGAGCGACCATCCAGTGTTTTGGTGGAGAAGTTTCCCAACCTAACTGTGATCCACTCTGCAGTGAAATCCCTTCACACACAGTCACACGTAAGTCGCTGTTTCACAGAGTGTAAGAGAAATTTGAATTGTGTGTGATGCTGTGTTTTCATTTCATGTTACTGGTTTGATATTCTAAAACTAACAATAAACGTTGACTAAGTAATAATTGTATGTAAATAACATCATAAGCAAACTATTCTGTAACTCCCTGTTCTGTTAACTGGTTATAATGTTTTTTTAGAATTTAGACTGAAGGCGTGTTGGTCATTATTCTCTGTGTTCTAGCGCCCCCCCGTGGCCCACTTATAGATTACGTGGTTAAATTCTAGAACAATTACTTATATGTATATGTCTATGAAACTAGTCAAAACTTGATGTGAAAATGAACTTTCTGTTCTTCTTCTTCTTATTATTCTTTTTATTTTCAGTCTGTGGAAACTGCAGACGGACGAGTTTTTGGTTACGAGAAGCTGTGTATCTGCGGCGGGGGCAGACCCAAGCTCCTAACCTGGGACAACCCTTATGTCCTGGGGATACGAGACACAGACAGCGCCCAGGTACTAACCTATGCTCGTGCCATTTACTTCCTTCCCCTTTATTCTTGTCAATGTCATGTTTCTGCTAGGCTATGCTAAATTTCACAGCACTGGGACTTGGCTCAGTGTGCAAAAAGTGCATCAAGTGACATTTCATCAACTCTATCTCCTGCAATACCTCATTGTATTTGTTTGAAGCATTTGGTATGTATATCTGTTATGAAGAGATTATATTACATTGTATTATGGAAACGGTGAAAACAACTTGACTGAAAACCTAACCTCCCTAATTGTCCATGTTGTTGTGTTTCAGGAGCTTCAGAAGCAGTTATCCACAGCAAAGAGAATCATTGTTGTCGGCAACGGTGGGATTGCTCTGGAATTAGTGTAAGTACATAAAGTATATATATATATATATATATATATATATATATTTGTTATAAACAAAAGCTTCATGTATTACTTTTTAGCACATCTGTGATGGTCTCTCTGTTATATTGTCTTATTGAATAACGACTTCCAACAAAGAGCATTGAGCCTAAATGGGACCGGTTTATACAGCTTCACCACCACGTTCAGAGGTTATTCACCCTGTTGAATCCCTCAGTGTCCCGACACATCTTCCCTATAGGTATGAAGTGGTGGGCTGCGAGGTGATCTGGGCTGTGAAGGACAAGGCCATAGGAAACACGTTCTTTGATGCCGGCGCTGCACAGTTCCTCATCCCATCCCTAGAGGGGGAAAAAACAGAAAGAGCTGCTCCTTGTAAGAGACCTCGTTATACCACAGAGGATCCAGAACCAGGAGCATCCCAGACCTTCACAGCAGGTCTTCATATAGGATTTATTCAAATGTTTTGCTCGTAAAAATCATTTTTCTCTCTCCTGCTACAGCAGCAACTGTCCCAAAATGCTACTGATGGTCAAAATTTCACTTTTGTGGTTGAATTTCAAGATAAAAACGCACGCAGGCATGGTTCTGGTCCTACAGAGGCTGGTAGTGCCCTTGGTCCCGACTGGCATGATGGAATAGTTCTACGAGGAGCACAGCAGGTGATATATTCTCTCTGCCGTTGTTTCTGACAGCCTCAGTGCCAATCCTCAAGCACGGAGGTTAGCTGGATGTCTAAATGTGTAGGTACTACCGTCTGCATGCCTTGAGCTTCGGTTATGTTAAACCTTCCCCCTCTCCCCTCTCTTTGTTTGCTTGTGTGTACTCAGGTTTCCCGCCGAGTTTCATTGGAATACCAGTGTGAGGTGGAAAAGATCTTCACCTCTGCAGAGCTTCTCAATTCCCCTCAGCAAACACCCGAGAATGGTGAGAACTAGACCGGCTGCTAGGGTTATACCGGTGACTCATCCTTTCCTTGCTCCCTTATCTACTTCCAACTTTTTACCCTTGAGCTTTTTCTCTTCTCAGAAGGATCTTGGCCAATTTACGTCAAGCTGACTAATGGCAAAACATTTGGCTGTGACTTTGTTGTGAGTGCCACCGGTGTCGTGCCAAACGTTGAGCCATTTCTCCATGGCAACAATGTAAGTTCATTCTCTCATTCGCAGACATGAATTATATTTGCATCAGGTAATATTAGTAGGTTCTTTATGATATTAAAATATTTCATGTTGTTTCTTATATGTCTTTCGCTCACATAGCTGAGCCGCTAGTTAGAAAAGCACATTGATTTGCAAATCAGGACTACATTTGTCCATTGACCATTGAGTCTGCTTTTGTATCGATAACAAGGGCTTGGATAATAATTGTGGGGACGGGCTTATTCAAGGAGGACATTAGATCTCTTGTACTCGTGTGTATGCAGTTTGGGTTTGGTAAGTCTAGATCTGACAAAAGGACAGATCAGCTTTTATCAATTCAATAGCCTTTTGTTGGGTTGAATTTCCTTTGAAATCCTTTTCTCCACGCAACTTTATGAAAATGAATGTGGACGTGACAGGAAAGAGTTAGCTAATTCATTTTTTACGCCCATTAATGAACATATAGTAAAAGTGATGTGTTGGTTTACTATGATTTCTCTGGACTTTGCCTATTTAGTTTGCACTGGCAGATGATGGTGGCCTGCAGGTAGATGACCACATGATGACATCAGAGCCAGATGTGTATGCAGCTGGAGATGTGTGCACTGCATGCTGGGAACACAGCGCACTGTGGCAGCAGGTAAACTAGGGGACAAGTCATTGCATGAAAACCTTTGTTATTCCTTAGACTTGCGCTTTCAGAAACCCCAGTACGTAGGACAAGGCCTATGTATATGTACTGTATACATTCCTATACTGAGGAATTTATACACAGGCTGTACTTGAATTTATAGAAGTTTAGCATTAAATATTATGCTAGGTAAACCGCAAAAAAATTACAATATATCTATTATAATATAGAATATTGTTATTTTGGCCTTCTAAATAGGCCAGTTTTGTCTTGGAATGAGGTTTAGGTAATCAAGGAAAACAGGCTTTTTTCAGTCCCCAGGCACTGGAGGGAGAGCTGGTCGGGTACATTTCAACAGGCTGTAGGACGAGTCCATATGCTAAGCTTTATGTGAGTAGGGAGATTTGTTAACTTCAGTGTGAGATAAACGGGGCAGCGTGAGGGCAGAGTACAACGTCCTGTGGTCACAATCTAGCATCTACCAAAAAACAGTGCTATACTTCCTCTATAGATGTAAATCTCATACTGTGTGTGTGTGTCTGTGTGTGTGTGTGCAGATGCGTTTGTGGACGCAGGCCCGTCAGATGGGATGGTACGCCGGCCGCTGCATGGCGGCACACGTCTTGTCTGAATCAATAGAAATGGACTTCTGCTTCGAACTCTTCTCACACATTACCAAATTCTTCAACTATAAGGTATTCCACTCCAATGGGGCGGTTGTTTAAATAATAACTAAAAGGTTAATTATCCACTGTGTCAAATATTACCTGTTGCTTTCAAGGTCATTTCACAGCACTACTTAAGTGTCTCCACCTCTAGACTCAGTCCCAACTTTGCACTTAAACAACTCCCTCCATGCTGGCCCCTCCACAGGTGGTCCTGCTGGGAAAGTTTAACGGGCAGGGACTGGGAGCTGACCACGAGCTGCTGCTACGCTGTACCAAAGGCCAGGAGTATGTCAAGGTGACACTGACACGAGAAAGGCAACGCACTCCTGCTCTTGCGTGTTACTGCATCTTGTGATCTTTAACAGCTCATGTACCTTAGGATTCACTCATATTAAAGAGGGATTTACTTCATGACGCAAATGAATGCCTGTTATGTAACCAGTTTCAAAATCACATGTTGGGGATGTGGGTGCGGCACGTGCCATATAACCACAACTCCCTTGTTTAGATTCCAGCTTTGAATGACTTACCCCGCCCTTTGTCACTGTCTCTCTATGCTCTCCTCTCTCTGATTAAAAGTTAAACTTGATTAGCCGGTTATTTGTTGAACTTCTAAACAGAAGACATTGGTGAGGATGTCGTAATGTCATCATGTATACTTTCACACTCCACTGGAGAGATTATCAAGTCTAGCCCTCGATTTTACATGATTCGTGTGTGTGTGTGTGTGTGTGTGTGTGTGTGTGTGTGTGTGTGTGTGTGTGTGTGTGTGTGTGTGTGTGTGTGTGTGTGTGTGTGTGTGTGTTCCAGGTTGTTCTCAGTGGAGGGAGGATGGTGGGAGCAGTGCTGATTGGTGAGACCGACCTGGAAGAGACCTTTGAGAACCTGATCCTAAACCAGATGGATCTGACCCCGTATGGAGAGGAGCTGCTGAACCCCAACATCGATATCGAGGACTACTTTGACTGAGCATGAGAAATTTGATTCAACTTTAAAAAATGTATTTTTGCTTTTTAATAAATTATTTTCAAAGCCAAGTGTTCTCGACGAGCACTTGTGTCATATGTCTAGAAAAGCCTTTTTTAGTTATTCACATGGAGGCAAATTCATTGGTTCATCAGTTTATATGAGAATTATATGCAAACACTGACCCTTTATATGTAGAGTAAAGATAATCCTTATTTTCCTATGTTGTCTTAGTGATTCCTGATCAAATTTCCACCTAAATACCTAAAGTGTCTCCTCCTGTGCCCCAACAGGCGTTATGACAATAGGCATCGTCAGGCTCGCACAGTACTGCTATTGTTTCTTGGACCCTTGGAGATTTGTAAATCCCCTGATAATCCACTTTTAAAAAGGACATGAAACATTAGAGCTACCACGGTAAACCAAATCTCCACAAGGAGATCATGGAGATTCCTGTTTATAGGTCTGCATTTCGTAATGTGTGTCCTGCCCACATTGATGTAATCTTGAACAACGCTAGGGTTGGCTCATTCAGGTTATTAAGGTGCTCCCTTTTCCCAGAGTTTCTGTACGACATTGTTCGAGGGATAGAGACTACTTGTGTTTTGAGTCTACACCCTCCGTCCTTGTTTAGACACAGATGACAAACAGCGTAACTACGGACTACGGTCTATTACTACATATAATTTGACCCTGCCCATGGTGGCACTTGCATCTAGATACAATTCAAATGGAGGGCAGTAAAATGTGAGCAATGTGATTCATACTGTGGCTGTGTTCAGAGGAGTTTTATTCACTGTGAAGTGGAGATAGTTAACGACACAGTTCTAAAGAACTCAAAAGTCAGTAGTAAAGGTTCGGATGGGTTCAAATACAGGTCTGTTTTACAGATCACACTGGTCAAAAAGGAAATACACCGGCTTTTTCGCCATTGATAGAAAGTTGACTACATTTATATTTGAGAGGTACCAAGCCTTTCCTGCTATGCGACAACAGACTTTTTAAAAAACACAAACAACAAAACAAAATTGTATTAAAGTGTTGGCATCTTTTACTAATGGATCTTATACATGAAATCACAGATATAAACTGCAAAAACTTGACAAAGTGGAGATAATGACGAGAACATAAAAAATGGCCAGCTTTATCTCATTGAGAGATTACTTATATTGTCTGTCATTCAGTTCATTTATGTAACCTTTAAATGAGTCCAGGGGTTGTCCAATGTTTCGAGGAATAACACAATCGAAATAGAAGAACAGAAGTTTCAAACGTTCTCGTTTTAGATTTACGCCTGACGTACCTGGGTAAATGTTTTCACGTGACTTGAAACCGGATTACTTTTGAGTTGAAGTGCGCTAACCCGCTCTGTGTCAGACGACAGGGCTTCCGATCTCTGACATTTAAAAGACTTGACATAAAGCTCGTTTCGTTCAAGTATGTTGCGGATGTGACGTCAGAAGCATGGTGTGTTACACATGTACGCTTGTATGTATCCACACTGGATGAACGATTTGAATCATGTTAAAGACGTTTGAGTAATATCTTCAGTTTGTAACCATTATTGTGTCAAGTATCGGTTTGTAGCATCACTGTTATATGCACTATACACTAGCTATGTTATTATTCCTTGGATGCTATTCACATTAAATCAAATTTATGTGTTAAATGATTTAAGCTCCGCCGGCGGTAGACACCGGTGAATTGAACAGGCGCTTGTAGTGAGTCATTCGGCGATCAGCTTGCATTCTGGGAGCTTTTTCTTTTTGGTGGGAGGGATTTTTTGAGAGGCGTTTCCGCAGACTGAGTACGCTATTCCGGGATTATATATGTGCCACTCGTCACGTATTTTCATACATTGCGCATTTGGGCCCAGCGAGCAGCACAATATCACGAAGGTTTGAGATATTCCAAGAAATAAAGATTTAGAATGGCCAACTACATTCACGTACCGGACGAGGCTCCCGCCGTGCCCAAAATAGACGTAACAGTTGACGAAAGCGACTACAGATCCGGTGCACTGAGGCTGATCAAGGAGCTGAGACCAAATTGGAAGCCATCCGAGGTCAAACTGAAGGTGCTTTTTATTTCATTTCAAACATCCTCTCTTTAGTCTATTTGGTGTGACATGTCGCTACATAGCTCGTATGTGGCGTTATCTTAAATGTCGTATGCGAAAACCGCTCTAGCCTAGCAACGTGGTCTCGTGAAAAAAAAAAAAACCAAATGATCTGATACCGACATTAATTTCTGAGCGAATGAAAAACGCTAACAGCTTTTATAACGTCACTCAGCTGTCAGCGTGACACGCCAGCAGCTGAAATCCCAAGATCAATTTCGCTATTAAATAATTATTGCGTCTAACGTTAAACAGCTAATGTTACCGAAATACTGCGGTCGTTTGTCCGCTAGCGGTTTGCCTTCGCGAATAGCGTCTGCGTCACTTCAGCTCACGGTCGGACTTGGGAGTTTCTTCCTGCTTGTGGCGCAGCCGCTTAAACCGCAACTAGCGTTACCCGCGCGCCTCGTTGGCTTCGATCCCCTTTTCAAGTAGGGCACGATTCTGCCATTTCGCCTTAAGGTGGAGGGATATTTAACTTTGCTTGTTAACCCACGACCGTCCTCCTGCTTCGCCCAGATTCAGCCTAGTTTCTGGTATGAGGGCGGAGAGGCGTGACACTGTATTGAGTCTACACCATATGTTGTTGTCGTCGTCAGGAAGAGACGCCGATGACAAATGCAGCAAATAATCGTCTGCCACCGTCGGATACTTTAAAAAAAGGTAGAGAAGGGAACTGAGATTGAACAGTGCGTGCCCTGAATCGAGAGACATCGGCTCAACATTGAACCCATGTGTGCTGCATGCATGCACCCAGATAGGGAGGTATTTGTATTTTTCCATTAACTCGGCTGCGGGGGTGTGGCTCCTATTTGGTAAACACTGAGGATCGCAGCTGGTCACATGCTCCTCCACACCTGCCTATATTCATCAAGGAGAGCAAAGTGGCAACTCAGCAAATGCTTGGCGTTGCTTCCTCATGCCAAACACAATTCCCGACCCGTTTTTCTCAGTCCATGCCTTATTGAGTGAGCAATTAGGCCTGGTATGTTGATAGCCGCTTGGCTCTGCAAAAATCCCCTGCTTAAATCAACCCAGACAGGGCAGGTTTTTTGAATGCTCCATTCATTCCTTTGCTCGGTCTTTGTGTAGCTCGCTAGATTCCTCTTATAACAATTGCAATACTTAAAATAATACAGATTTTCACTGTACTTCTAAGGGATCAAGAGGAGGATGGTCCAACCGAAGGCGTCAAGCTAGATTTCTTAAGCACCGGATATGTTTGGATTTCTTGCCTGATTCCTCTGTTCTCCACTCTTTCCTCGATTGCAGTTTTTTACCGATGGGATCACCAATAAGCTGCTGGGGTGCTACGTGGGTGCCGTCATGCAGGATGTCGTCCTGGTCCGTATTTATGGCAACAAAACTGAACTGTTGGTTGACCGGGAGAATGAAGTAAAAAGTTTTAGAGTACTACATGCAAACCGCTGTGCTCCACACCTATACTGCACCTTCAACAATGGACTTTGCTATGAATTTCTGCAAGGAACTGCACTGGAGCCCGAGCACATTCGCAGCAAACCTGTGTTCAGGTAAAACTACATTTCCTTTTTATTCAACATAGAGTCTTGTCACCTGTCCTTACCAACCCGAGGATCACCACGTAATCGTGGCCCTTCACAAAATGTACTATTTGTGGTAGAATTTAGCGAGATGGCAGGAATTTATGATAATAACTCTGTTGGGGTGGAAGTTTAGTTTATTTAGAGCGTTATTCACATATTGCGGCTGGTTCTAATTCAAACTATTTTCTGTCTTTACAACTTTGCAGTCTCATTGCCAGGCAGCTGGCCAAGTACCATGCCATACATGCCCACAATGGCTGGGTACCCCAGTCTGACATGTGGCTGAAGTTGGGCAAATACTTTGCTCTCATCCCCAAGTACTTCAAGGACCCAGAGCGCAACGCCAGGTGAGGCCATGTTGAAGATGTTGAAGCATCATAGGATTTTATGTTGAATGTAAAAACACATCACAATAATTGAAGCCAGCTCTCGTGGTTTGTTTATTTTTCAGTTTGCCCTCTCTTGGCCATGTTTGGTGCATTCAAACATTATAGTCTGACAAATTAAATCATTTTACATTTGAGTTCCCCTTCTTGACTCTAATAATGTCCACCGTGTTCTCACTCTTTGACTCTGCCCCCACAGGTTGAGCATGGAGGTGCCAAGCTCACGGTGCCTCCGAGAAGAGCTAGTGTGGCTCCAGCAGAGCCTGTCTGTGCTGGGCTCCCCAGTTGTTCTCTGCCACAACGACCTTCTCTGCAAAAACATAATTTATAATGCGGAGGCAGGTGAGTATTAACTGCAGAAGTGTAGTCATAGACATTACTGTGTGGCTGAATTGTGTTGTAGTGTGAACTGCATTGGTCTCTGCGCTCAGGTAGGATGGCATTAACTGCACTCCCTCAACGTCACATGCTTCCCTCATTGCCGGTGTTTGCAGTGGGCGGCAGGCAAGGAATTAGAACGCACGGAGAAGACAAGCCGGTTTTTTGGATGTTCTGCTCTAGATGGAGATCCTTTTTAAACCAGGACAAACGTAGCACAAACATTGTGTTAAAGTCAAATTGATTTGATCCAGATTGGAGGGCGAGGCAAAGTTAAGTTGAACTGCCTCTAATAAATTTGACAAACTTTAAAAAAAAGTTAAACTTGATTCTAATGTGGTTGTACATGTTTTTCTCCAAAATTGGTCTGATCCGTCATTCTAATTCTGTGTCTAACAAATTAGATCGTAAACCACTGTTGTCAGCGTGAACAAGCAATGCCATAACATCATACCACATACCAAGTCTTGGTTATATTGTCAGCACATGTTTTCGGTGCTTTAGCAATGTTATTTTGATGGTATAAAGGTCAAGAAACCTGTCCTCAGCTTACTTTTGCACTGAGCAACTTTCATTATTCTGGTCAGTGAGACTAGTCATCAGTGAAACTGTTCTTATCATTGTCTTTGTAGCAGAGGAATTTTGGTTGAAGTGATCAGGTCAAATAAGAATGGGGGGGGCGACGTCGAAGAGGGGTGTTTTTTTTTTAATGTATGCCGGGGGAGGGAGGTGTTAAAGAGCTGTTAGCCCCCTCGTCGGTTTACGGCGAGGGGCGGGGCCCTTCTCACAGCTCCTTGTGTCTAGCCTTTCTCTCCTAGGAATGACAGCCGAGGCTGTGGCTGCCCTGCGCCACCCTGCCCTGGGGAGGCAATGGAGAGAGACAAACCTCACGCACAGTCTGCTTTGAGGGCCCTCGCGTAGTGTGCCCACTGCTCGGGTTAAGCGGGATGAGTTCATGGCAGCAGTAGGAGCCCTGTACCTATCTATTACCCTCCATTGCTACTTGCTCACCAGTTTCCCCCGTTGAAAGTCGTGAGGCTACTTACGATGCGGGTCATTATACAAATGTTTTTTTAATGGTTTGCACTTGCTTTAAGTCACTCTGAGCACCAGCCAAATGCCTATGGTGTAAAGCTACAGTCACTCCTCCTTACTGCGCAATTTCCATTCCATAGCATCAAAAATTACAACTGGACCATATACGTGGAAGGATATGTCTGGCAGTATTTTGTATTTTGATTGTCAACAAATCCCATGGAAAAAACCAACCAATTGAAGTGACCTGTGCCACCGAACCCTAATTATAGCGTGTTGCTCCTGGCCACAGAGCTCCATTGTTGTTCAAGATCTATTAAAAACACAACATTGAGCATACAATGTGGATTATTATGAGTCAATACCACCTAGCCCATACCTAATAGTAATGTAGCTCGTTAACTCATGTGTAGCTGTTTGAGGAAACTGCTACGCCTTTCTTTGATGGTAGTGTTCCTTACCCCCTTTGTTTGTCCTCAGAAGGGACGAAGCGGCTTGGGGCTGAGAGCCACAGGCTGGAGGAGTCGGAAGCTATTGAAAAAGATACAAAGACATTTGACGTTTTGGTCTATTCAATGGGATTTGTTGACATAAACAATAATATAGTGATCATCTGCTTTATCCAATGAAGCTGAAACAGGACTCTGCAAAAAATGCAGGGAAACCCCTTTTCCTCAGCACACCAACCAGTTTCTGCTCATCTGTAGCTCACAGAAGCAGAGGTGCACACCTGCAGATTCCCATTTGAATCTGTGGCACACCGTTTGAAGAATTGGCCTGCTTTTATGTGTCCAATCAGTCCTTATGGTCATGATAACAATAAGTCAGTGAGTTGTACTGGTCAATTGCACAGCCATTTAAAAGTCAGTGCATAAAATCCATGCATATTTACTGACTTGCAGAATCATGTTTCAAGCTTCACTAAGTAAGGCTGAGGTCCACTTCTGTTTAGAAAGTATAGTTAATTCCCCAAATATGGCAAGCTAAATATAACATAAGCACACCTACATATGACAACCACAGTGGAATGTACACAGAGAATTAAGCAACAACCTATGCATATCTTACCCTGGTAAATCGATGTTGCAAGCTCAGTCTACCAACCACTGCCTTTTATTGACTTGAAAAACAAATTAGGCATGAAAAGAGACTGAACAGCCACCACACTGCTTCCTGTCACCTCACTGCAATAACTGCTGACTTGTAACCACTTGTCTGCCAAAAGCCCCCACTTTTTTTGTTGATAAAAGCAAAAACAGAAGTCCAGGACACTCAATATTTCTCAGTTTTCCAACGATAAAAGACGCTAAACAAGTGCTGCATCACTCTTCCGTCAGTCTTTTTGTCTCTTTACTGTGTCTTTCAGTCTTCACCGTGGGCTGCTTTAGTTTCTCGCACTGTACTGCGCTCTTTGCAAAGAAAAAGAGACCTGCACACATTTTCCTGGGTCCTTATGGGCCACACGATCTGCAACAGGAAGCCTATCAAAGATTCTGTCATTTGCAAGGGTGTCACGCGATTGGGTTCACAGCGGACCAATGGGAAGGGAGCACCGGAGGGGTGTGTTGTGAGGAGGGAAGGAAGGTCGCATGTCTGACAAGACGGGAGGGGGGCAAGAAAAGAGAGTTTGGCTGCAGGGCCTGATGTTTTTCGACACTGCGTGGGAGCGAGAATGGATAAAAGACAAATATGTCAGTGTGAGAGTGAGCATGTGTGGAAGATGTGTTTGCCCCAACCTTTTCATCTGCTGCACAGGGGGGGCTATAGCCACTGCCTGGAGGTGTTCAGTTGTGTCCCGCTAGGACCTACACGTCAGCTGGTAACCCACCTCAAAGTGACTTTCTATGTAGTCCAGCACCACCTCAAAAAACTAATATTCCATATGTTAAGCCAAGGAAATTAGCCAAAACAAACCAAAATGACTACGAGTGGACACATTTCATAGAACATATTGTTCTTGAAAGTAACATTTGCTGGTCAATATCTATTTTCTGCAATAACCTGGGCTTGTAAAAGTAAGGGTTTGTATTTTGAGATCCAACACCACCATTTTGAGATCAGTTTTTTTTTCTTTTTTTTTACTGGCCTACAAATGCAATCAGCAACCCATTCTTTGATTCCCCCTCTCGTACACAAACATAGGATATAAATGTTTGAAGGGCCTCTCAGATTTAGATGCCCCGAATTCATTTGAATTATTTTATTTTTTTCAACATTTGTTCACTTTGTATTGACTTCAACATGTACATTCATTGACCAATGTAACTTTAAAATAAGTTTTAGATCGCTCTCGAGGTTACCTACTAATACAACCTTCTGAGAGAGAATGTATCAAACGTGTGTTGCTGTGCATCTGCTTTGGCAGCTCACTGTACTTTTCTACAAACCACTTAACTGCTTCTTTGTATTTTACTAATCTTCCTCCCTTTGTCCCACTCCTGCTTTCCTTGCCCCGTTTCCCTCCTCCCCCACCTCATCAAAACTAAACTTTGACTTGGCCATTTTTTAATTATTCTGCATGTATCCAAAACAAACATCCTTTGAAGAGCCAGACGTACTCCTTTTTCCCCCCCCCTAGCTTTTTTGTATGCGTTCCATGTGTTGCGTCACACATTTTCATCTTTGCTAATGTATCCCGGCTGCCTATTGTGCAACTCTTTGGACAAAAGCGCTGATAATTGGTTTACTAATACATCCAGTTTACTAAGATTTCATTGAAGATTGACTGCTCAACCTCCATGAGGATGTGTAAGCTATCTATTTGTTCTTGTTTGGTTTCATTCATTTAAAGTCCTAAAACCTTCCCCAATTAGCTAACAACAAAAGCTTTTACTTTCAGTATGTGTTAACTCCCATTAACCATAACATGATGTATTTATTTATCCTAAACGGCATGATGGTGCATGCGTAGATGTCAATAGTTATTTTACGACGAATATCTCTGAAGTTAAAAATGTGTCTTAATTCCCATTATCACAAAATCTTTGCCCAAGCCTCCCTATACAGTGTACTTTCCTCAAAATGCAAGCTCTTACTCCTTGCCCTTCGATCGGCTAACTAGACAACCACACCAGTCAGACAGGAAGAAAGTTAGAGTACAACAATGAAAAGCCTTGACATTCTGAGTTATCAAAGGGAAAACACATAATCATTTAATGCCTGCTTCCTGTGTCTCCTGTCTAAACAAATCTGTTTCTCTCTCCAGGCAATGTAAAGTTCATTGACTACGAGTATGCTGGGTACAATTACCAAGCCTACGACATTGGGAACCATTTCAATGAGTTTGCCGGTGAGTGTGACTTGCACAGCTGTGTGTGTGTGTGTGTGTGTGTGTGTGTGTGTGTGTAATATAGTGAAATGCCCCCCGAGTGTTAAACCTGCATCTTGATGTGTTACAGGCCTGAATGAGGTGGATTATAGTCACTACCCTCAGAGGGCCTTTCAGCTGCAGTGGCTGCGCTCCTACCTGGAGGCCTATAAGGAGCACAAAGGCCAAGGGGATCAAGTGACTGATAGAGAGGTGGAGATCCTTTATGTCCAAGTCAACCGCTTTTCCCTGGTGAGTATATCTGCATATAGGATTAGTGTTGGGCTGCATTTAGGCCTATATCCATATGGCAGCGTGCTGGTGGATAAAAAGCTTGCCCTGCGTATTTTAGTTTTATCTTGTCATCGGTTGCAGTTCCGTCTTGTGGTCACCCCTATGACTTCTGTTTGCCCACACACTTGTGCTGGATGTGCTGCGGCTGATAGCACACGCTGGGTAAACGGAAGGTTTTTAGAAGAAAATGCATCAGATTAGCATATGCACTGTATTTTTTTTTTCAGCAGTTAAATAGTTAATCAATAAACTTAATTTGTCTTGACGTGTACTGCCTGGTCAATGTGTAACACTTGGCTCGCCCATGAAGCGTCCTGGGGGTCTGTTCTGACCGGATGTTCCAGGCCTGTTGCCAGGTGCTGGGTCAGCAAACCGAGTTATCCAGTGCTGTGGGTTAAACAGTGTACAGTTTGATGTGGGCCATGAACTGCTCCGAACACAAGGGGTGGATGTTTTTGACGTGCACGTTGATGCGACCACCATGTGGGAGGAGCTCGTAATGACAACTCGTCACCCGCTCGCCGCCTCGTTAAATGTCAAGAGGAAAACGAGGGCCGTGTGGAGGATGAGCAAGACGTGCAATTGTGTTTCCGTGTCAGTTATTTGTTGTTGTCGCCTTGGGCTTCTGCTGGCTTTGTACATGCTTGAGTGTGTCTGGTTGGGTGATTTTATTTAATTTTAGACAGTGAGTACATGCTAATCCTCTGTTCTCTTTTTCCCTCTGTGAAGGCGTCTCATTTCTTCTGGGGCCTCTGGGCTCTGATTCAGGCCAAAGTCTCCACCATCGACTTTGATTTCTTGGGGTATGTAGCCATCTTAAAATAAAATAGCAAGCAACCTTTGTCGACAGTTGTTTAACTCCGCTAAGCAGATTCAATTTATTAAGGCCTATTTTTATAAACAAAATGAAGAATGTATGTATCATTGTGTCATCTCATTGCACACTGTCTTAACAGACTGATATTTTTGCACTGCTTTCCATGAAGCTAATATGTCGAGGACATGTTTATCTCTCTGTGTCTCAGATATGCAGTCCTGCGCTTCAACCAGTACTTCAAGATGAAACTTGAGGTGGCCGCGCTGAACTTACCCGAATAATAGCCCTCCCACAGCCCCATCTTCTCTTCTTTTTTCTCTTCCTCCCATCCAACCTCCTGAGGCTCATATGAAGAATGCGGAGCGCCCTGTAGAGGTGTATGTAGGGAAGAGCCAGATTCAGAGTCTGTCCTGCTCAGTGCCTACAGGTCTCCTCTACATGTCCTTATCTTTATAGATTAAAAGGACCACAAGCTTTTCCTTCCTCTGACTACACACCCTTGTTAACAGGTAGCCCATGTCATATGGAATGTGTAAAGCAGAGACTCGAACCTATGATGTGAAACCCACATGGCAGAATAGGGTTTTTTGGGGGGGAGGGGGGAGGGGGTTTAAATTATTCTAATATTTATTAGATATTGAAATGATATCAGCGTATCGCGTTTGTCAGCTGCTTTTCTTGGGTCTCATCGCTAGGAATAAGACGGAGGAGGAATGTCCGCTTATTCGTAACCAACACATAGCAACCGCCTACAGGACTGACAAGTGGCCTAAACACTAATCGGATTGCCTGTCCCGCGTTTCATGGGGTAAAAAAGACCAGCTAACTACCAAATTTCCAACAATATGAAAGCAATACAGAGCCAGCTATGTCTGCTGCAGATGAAAGAAGAAAGAATAATGCCAACGGGGAAAGACCAGTGCTGTTCCGTAGTCTGAGCTGAGCCCAATCACAAAGAGTACTCGTGATCTGCCTTGTGACTCTTGTTTTCACCCTTAAAAAACGGCGCAGTCATTGTTTGCGTCACAGTGCGTCTCACTGTACTTTGGACATTCCATCTTCATAATGCCAGATAGGACATTTGCTTGTGGTTCACATGGTAGGTTTGATTGGCAGAGGTCTTCATTCACTGTGACATGCTCTGTGAGACGCGCTGTGCTAAACGAGAACCAAACCATTTTCTTGTCTTCTCAAGAGTCGAGTGACTTTTGAGAATCCTCTTTACTATTACAAAACAGTGCTGTTAAGTCCTAATGAGGGAAAGCTGATTTTACCCATGATTTCACCTTGTCGACTTTCGGATCGCTGAGCCACTGTTTGCATTCGTCATGTTAAGCACCCCATGTTAAAAGGTCTGTTGAAAAGTGGAGTTTTTGGAAAAAGAAAGTGGAGCAGGTTGGTTACGCACATCTGCGTTTAGTTCCAAACAGTGTAATGCATGTGAGCGGTTAGTGGGACCTAAAGAGCAAGAGCGCCACCTGTTGAAGGAAAGAAGTAATGGTAGCTGCCAGTAACTGTCTTTGTGTGTTTTTTAAATGCGCTTTAGGAGGCCTTCTAAAAAAACCCATCTCGGTGTTACTTTAACTGGCCTACACCAAAGTGCTGACATCAGTTTTGTGTTTGTACATTTTGTGCATTGTTCCAATTTTCCATGTAGCACAAGGAGATTAAGAGTTACAGTTGTATAGACTTTTTATACTTTACGTGATAACGGCTGAGGTCTTTGAGAGTGTGTGGATGTTTGCTGACGAAACGGTAGATGGCCCTTGGACAAAGATGGCATAATATGAGAAACTATTAAGTAAACTGTCCAAACAGGTTTTCTTATTTACTCCAAATTGGTTTGCAGCTCATGCAGTTTTTTTCCCAGGCGCACGTTGCTGTAAAAGGTTTGCAAAGCGCTGTGACGAGGCCATTACTGACCAGACTGGATTGTCCATGTGTTGTTTTCTTAGGCTCTGCCAGTCTTATTTTTGTCCATTCAGGTTTGAAGGTCAAAGCTCATGAATTCCCTCCTGTTAAATTTAGAATTGCTTGGCTTTCATTCTGGTAGATTCAGATGGCTGAATTAATGAGTAGTTTGTGGCAGGCCTAAAACGAATTTGAAAAGGGTACTGTAGGTGAAGATCTTCTATTGAAGCATATATATATATATATGAAAGATTGTTTTCAGTTGGGTGTCTTGATTTGTACCCGACCGTGTCAGATACACCATACATTTACACACACCAATTTGACTGCCACCGGAATCTTTACAATGATAATTGTACTGCTGAAATATTTCCTATACGCTCCATTTCCTGATAGGGACTTTCACTACTGGTTAACGTTGTACAGAAATATGCTCATTAATTTCATTGGACACTTTAGCATTTGTTTATATGTACAGTAAGCACATGTAATAAAATCTTTGCTTGTTATGAAATGTGAATGAATGTACATAGGGAGTTCTTTTATTTTCTAAAAGTTGGATTAAAGTGAAGTTGCCTTGGCTAATAGGTGAAATAAATACATTTTCAATACTGTAAACATACTTTGAAAAATAAAGTATATTTACCCGTCAGTCTCTTCTATCTGTCCTTCATTTACTAAAAGATTTGAAATCTGGGTAGGTTTTTTGGGGGGCTTATCTGACATCTATGAAATAAACCACCTCAGGAGCATCATGGGAATCTTTAGAAGTGAGGGCACCTTAAATAATTAACATGGTATGTGTTTGGACATCCCATCTGTCAAGTCTTTTTTGATGAACATGATGCTCTCCAGTTTTGTTTTTCTCCAGGTTGTGTGCTATTTGATAAAAAAAGTGTTAAAATTAACAAAACTGTATACCTTTTATATCCTGGGAGGGGGGGGGGGGGCTGGAGTCAATCCCGCATTTTATGGCTAAAGTTGCTTAGAATCTAAACAGATCCTGGTATCTACAATCCTCACATTGGAATCTGTGAAAGCATGTATGGGAAAGATCTGTGTAATTCTGTTGAGAATGTGTACTACAGGTGACCAAAAGATGGCAGCATACACTGCAGATAGAAATTTGCATTCATAAAGGCCACAAAACCGGGAAGAAAGCTCACTGCATTTGTGATATTAATTCTTACTTACACATTTCTATAGTTAAAACAAAAGCCGTCAATTTATGCCAATTGTATCCAACCTCTTCATTCAACAACAAAACGTGTTGAAATAGTCTTAAATGGAGCTTAAACGATAGTTCAAGGAGGGAAAAGTCCCTTTATGCCACGTGTAATTTCTGTTTGCCTCAGCTGGTCTCCCATCATTAGGCGATCAGCCGAGATTGTATACAACCAACCAGAGGCGGCGCTGTGTCTCTCAACCAATCATATAGTTGCTGTCCAACCTTTAAAAGAGTTCTCTCCATTGTTGCTGTCAGGTGTCAAAACCGGATCTGAGCCTCTTCCACCCGAGGCACCTCCAGCAGGTATCAGGCATTCTTCACTCATCCTCGGTTTTCATCAACTCCCTTCTTCACCACCACCACCATGACCACTGGACGCATGGAGGGGGGGGGGGGGCAACTTGGGCATCACAGCCCCTTGATTATCCTGGTTTAGGATGGAGTCCAATGTTATACAGGTGTAATAAATGTGAGTCTCTCCTGATTGAAGTAGCGTTGGCGACATTGAGCCCTGGACCGAGTTACAGCGGGGATCAGGAATCAGGAATCAGGAAACGTTTATTGCCATTGTATGTTGTACATACATGGAAATTGTCTTGGCGGAAGGTGCATGAAGACAGTACAATAAAGACAACATAGTGCAAATGAGATAAAAATAGAATAAAACTATAATAAAATATAAGCTGTTTGTAAATATAAGTAGTTTGTGTAAATATAAGTAGTTTGTGTAAAGTAAATAAGGAGTCCATCATCATGTTTAGAGTCAAAGGGTTAAATTATAAAAACCACCAAACAAACAAACAGACAAACAAGTAATAGTAATTTCTCACTATTCTCCAGAAGCAAATCAGCCCTGCCTTTCTTGTCCTTAATGTGAGCGCTGCCTTACACAGTCCAACAATTACAACAGTGCCTTATCCAACTCGCTGACTGTAATTCAATTAGCTTCCTCCCCCTGGCTTCATCCACCCGGATAATACACACATTAATTAACAGCAGAATCCAATATCGGCGGTTCTCCGCCTCCACTTATTTTCATTTCCCATAAAAAGGTCATAGCTGCCACTTCCAAGAGAAGACAATTGGTGTAAGTGTGTAGTAATGCATTACACTTGTGTTTTTGTTTGGGTATGTGTGTGTGTGTGTGCGCACGTGCATGTGTGTGAGACTGGGAGTTGGGATGTAAGCCTGTCGGTAGTGAGCGTCTGAGGACCGGCAGAAGTGCTGACAAAGCTGGTGATGCACATCCATCACAGTTGTCATTTCCCCAAATTCATAAGGCAAAATCCCGGTGGAGTTGGAATTTAGCAACAAACGTCTCAGGCAGGCAGAACAATCTCATTGGTCTCGTTTTTCTGCAGGCAGAACAATCTCTTTGGCTGAGTTAAACCTCAGTAGAGACTGTACCCAACTTCTCTGGGTTTCATAATAATAATTACAGTGAAACCAGTAAACAGTGGCAAGGCACTATTCCTTAGTTACACATGTAAAAATGATGATGATAATTGCAAGGGAAGATTTTTAAAAATGCTTTAAAAGACAAAATACTTGGTTATTTGGTAAATGTAATGGTAGCTTCACTGTAATAAAATTGCATGGGCTTCAACTAATGGATTGTATTATCTGCAATTTTCTGAGATGAACAAACAGTCCTGGCCTTAAAATCAATGGGAATTTTCCAAAATCCAAACATTAACTAATTATAAAACTGTATTAAAGCAGCTCTACCTCCAATAATTAGTTTATTATTACAATTATATTCCTGTTCAAAATGTTCCATTCCTGGAATTGGTGCGCAATGTTAGATTCTTTCCTGCTGGCCTCTTTACTGATAGTTAACTGAGCGTTACTGGTACATTTGTGGTTAGCGTTTCATTCATGTCGCCTTGATAATGCTGCATGGTACAGAAATAACGAAGAACTTGATGATGATGAAGCAGGGTACGGGGGGGCCGTGTGTGCCTTTCCCGCCTGTGATCTCTGATTGGACCATGTTATATGAAAGCTGTATTTCTCCTTCCGTGATGACAGACCAGAAGACACGCACTCATGTGACCTACAGCAATCCAAAACAGAACGACAGCACCATTGCAGGGTGTGTGTTGCGGGATGAGCGTGGGGATGAGGGTTCGTTCATCCCCATTCAACACTGCGACCTAATTACAAGAGGAGAGGGAAACAGTAATTAGCAGCGAGTCTCACCTCGTTAATCACAAAGGGCTCCTTCGCTCTATTTAAATCTGATTAATGGCTTGCTTAAGCACAGCAAGATATTTATGTTTCGTTTAATTGTGTGCTGCTGTGGCGTGTTTGCAACCCCCCCCCCCCCCCCCCCCCCCCCCGACTGACAAGCACGGTGATACACAGACAGACACCGCTCTGCTACAGCTCGTCTCATTATTCTGTACGGGCTACTACTTCCTGTTTAACAGTCAAAGCTATCAAAAGCCTGTTGATTGTCTTGTACCTCATGTTTTGGTTTGATTAGCTTGGCTCCGTTCCCCACTGCAGGAGGTGGGAACCTTGTTTTGAATATTTTGAACTTGACTGCACTTAAGGAGAGGCACTGTAGAATATGTTAGAACATGTTTAATAATGAGGCAATGCACGAGTCGTGCAAGGTATCCCCGTTTTATTTATTTCTTTATTTGTGCCTTACTTTATCGACTCACCACTGATTCTGACACCCGTGAAATGAATACAGGATTATTCACAAACACTTCCTACAACAGTGGAATAATAGTAGATAAGAAAGTATAGTTTTGTAACACAAAGAATAGAAAAGAAATCTGTGTCACCTGTAGTTGCAATTTATTTATTTATTTATTTGAGCTTCTGGCAGGATGGAGGAGTCTTTGAGGATGCTGGAAACGTCTTCAAAACAGTTAAGTTGTGAGAATTTACTTGCCAATTTTCCACATTTTGGCTTCATTTTTTTGAGAAAACAGTGTCTGATTCTGCATCTTTGACTTCAAAATAGCTCCTTTTTTAATTCAAAGTCGGCAGGAGCCTTTCTTCCAAGAAAATTAAGGGTTCCGTCAGCAAAATGGTGCGGATATTATTTGTGAGACACTTATTTGACCCCTGGAATGCTTCCTGCTGTGTCAATGGCATTAAAAAAACAATTTAGATTTCATGAGGAGACAGACTGGAACCACATCCATTCTCTATTCTGTACTTCCAGCAGGGGAAGTTTCTTGTTGTAACACCGATAAGAATAATTGCATAAGGAAAAAGAAGACAAGGTGATCTGATAATTCAAGGCCTGCCGCCACGGCACCCGTTGACGTTGTAAATCCCGACTCTACGTCCTCCCCGATGTCCTAGCAAAGCAACCGGCGCGCTGTCCCCCCTCTGACTATAAAACCACAAAAGCCCTGAAGACTCATGGCATCCCGCAGTGCCTGTGCTCTGCAGCGTTTTTGCACCCAAATACGCTGCTTGGTGTCATCCGCCTGCCTTGCGTGTCTTTGCACTGTGGAAGGACGCAGAAGAGAAAAGCTGTGACTTGACTTAAGAAGTTGAGCTGGTGTTAACCACTGAGCCCTGAGGCAACCGTGACCTCCGGCCGGGCAATCAAAGCCTCGGTAGTGTGTCGGGGAGCAAAGCGCCTCGCCCCTTTCTCTCTGTGACTGACGAGCCGCGGCGGGCGCAAAAAAGCTCTGAGAGAGACGTCCGCGGAAAAGTAAGAAGCATCTGTCATCAGACGAGCTTCTGGCGCGAGCCATGTCCCCGACATTCCTGCACAGCTCACTCGCGGGTTGTGATGGGGGGGGGGGGGGGGGGGGAGGCATAATGGGAGAGGATCAAAGAGCTAAACGAGGGGCTAAAGATACTGAAGCAGATTAGCAGCACTTCCCACAATGCCGACAGCTGCTCAATAACTGCGCTGGGCCTAAAGGTAGCTGCCGTCTGCTGCCCATATTACAATAGGAGAGGGAGGATCAGCGCGCACACTGAAAAACATGTGTTATCGCCACAAAGGGATTGTCAGCTTCAAACGCCTTACATCCCTCTGCCATCCCTCTGGATCAAACAGGCGGGCTGGCTGGCAGTTATCACAGCGCTCTCTTCTAGTCGAGTCACATCTATTCTCCACTCCTCTCCCTGTTTTCCTTTCTCTTGCTCAGCGGGGCCTAATCTCAACCACTGTTATCCTCCGAGCCATCGCTGTTCATTATATGCCGCCTGACGTCGCTGACGGACAAATAATCAAGACAATCCCTTTTGTCTGGAGTTTGTCTCTGTCTCAGTGTACCCCCTCCCCCCCCGCCTCCCCCCCCCACTCCCCTCACCCTCCCTTTCAAAATGATCAACAACACAGAATCGTATTGTGGAGCTCTTACTACATCTCAAAGCGATACATTGTTTGCCTGAATTCTCTGACAACCTCGGAGCCATAAGCGGCATCATGAAGAGAGAAATGTCTGAAACAGATAGGGGAGCGCTTTGTTCTTTATTGTAATGGATGAACTCTCTAACTCAATCCGCAGCGTCCCCAAACAGGCTGTCGCTGAATGCGTTTGCTGATATGAATGTGTCATATTATGAGGCAACAATTACAAGAATTAGATGAGAATTGTGCTCGGCAAATCAGTGTTGCTTTATTCCTTCACAAAGGAGATATTTTCCATCGCTGCTCTCCTCTCATTTGCCTCTCCTCCGCCAGAATGTGCCCAAATGCACACACACTCAAAATGAAGAAACAACTGATGTTTTCAGAATCAAATCATCTTTACATTTCTATCTGGATCTAACTTGGACACACTTAAATGGACGAATGATGTGCAGACTTTTAGTAGCTGCACAGTAAATGACAGGTTGAACAATCTGTAGCATTCTAACACCGTTTCCCTGCACTTTCATCACATCATGCTGCCGTGCGATAAGGAGAGAGGCATTTACAGCACTCAGTGATGCTGTGGTAAACAAACATTAAGTACTACGTACACCCCCACAGAACACACAGGAACACACGCAATGCAGTAAACACACATATGTGCAGGTATTTACAGTTCTTTCTATTATTTCCAAATCTCTTGGATTAAAAATCTTTAAATCCATCCATTAGGAATTTGGGAGACTAAACCAAATATGTTTTCTTGCAAACTAATTTATCCTTTGATCTCTCTTTATTGTTTAAGCATTCCATCATGTATGCATTCTCACAAATCATGGTGAACGTGGATGAGATGACTCTAAAAATGTGAAGGAGGATCATTTTAGAACTGGTACATCTTAAATATGCCGGCTTTTACAATCATTGTCAAGTGAAAAGTAATCAATACTTTTCAGCAAGAAATCTTATTAAAAACTGCCCTTTCTGCTTCACTGAATGTATTGCTCAAAAGGTTGATCAGGTATTGTTTGTGAAATTATATATAATAATATTTATATGTGTCAAGTATAAATATAAAGACATCTTTGTGTAGTGTAAAGATCTGGGTTTATTTTAAACCATTATAAATGTCACAAATGTTCACATTGCACTACGCAGGAGACGAGATGTGTGGTTGAGATGCAAACGGACTGATTGCACACGTAAAAAAACCGGTCCTCAGCAAGAAACTGTTCTGGCCAAACTATTGATGAGTGAGAACTGTTCCTGCCGTTTTTTTTTGTTTCTTCTTTTCTTTTAAACGTATGTTTTTCCTGTTCTGCATAACGGCATTGAAGGCGACTCCTCCATCGTTGCAGTTATCGACGGAGGAGGAGAGAGGGGAGAACAGGGCGAGGAGCGCCGGTCCGCTGACTCGTCTCAGGCGCCGGGTTTCTCTGCTTCTCCAGTAGATGCCAGCAGTGAACCGTTTAAAACGCCACCACGTCTCCCCCCCTCCTCCCCTCCCCCCCTCCCCCTCTAATGCGAGGGTGCTCTGCATGTAAGTGCTCTGGAGTTGGAGATGGTACAGATGGCTGGCCTAAACGCAACACTTATCCAGACATTTCACTGTTTGCGGAATGATATCAAAGTCAACTCAAAATGGAGGCTGTGCCATCAACTTGAAACAAATTCTAACACTTCCAACAAAATTGTATTGTGAGTAAAGTCGCTGCAGATTTGGTCAGCGTTCAGCACAGATGTCCTCCCCTGTGTGTGTTTGCGTTAAATAAAAACTAGTGCTCATATCCTCTTAAAAATTCAGCTGTGGATTTTCAGGGATAAATGCTCGCAATTATAATGTTTTAATCCAGATTGGATTCAGACACATTTATTTATTTCAGAGCGTGAGAGTTTAACTTGTACATTTAAAAAAGCTGGACAAAAAAACAAATGTCCTAAATCATGGGAGATATGGGAGAATAACTTAAACATTGGTGTATTTATCTCCTTTAGGCCCCTGATTGTTGCTCGGATTATCATTCGTTTTGTATTTTTAAATCATCAATCTAAAACAATTGAACCGATTTTTTTGGCCTGTTTCCTGATCTTGACAGGGGAAATCAAGTTGTCAAATTTCCCACATGGGCTCACAGACCAGCTGTCATTTAGATGTGACAGCGCAAACGTCACATTAATACTTGTGAATAAAAGAAAACATATTTATTCATCAGTATTGTCCCCCTTACTGTCTCAGGGGAGAACTTTCAGCTTAGTGAATGTGAAATTGCGTTGCTTATATAGTTAACCAGGAAACCTCTCATTGGTACCCTCTCTCAGCTGGAATGCGCTCTTCCTCAACGCCTTTCTTTGCGCTGCCTTTTACTCGGATCCATTAGTTTCCACTAGTTTCTCATTGCGTGTACAATTTGTGGGATTCAATAGCTGTGAAAACACTGGCGGTACCTGCTGCTCACTCACATCCAAACGTCTTCGGAGCTGTTTTCAGAACGAGTACTTACTGTGAATATGGGTTTTTGTGTGTGAGGTCATCTGTGTGTGTGAGACCACTGTTTGAGGTCCAACAATAGGTTATCTGTGCCTATTTCTGGAGGGCGGGGCCCCTGAGACCTGGCCTCCCCGCCTGATTGGCTGGCTCGCCACTGTGAGAAGTTTACTTTGGAGTGTGCTGCATTCTGGATTTTTTCGCTTCCAATTAAATGTGGAATGCAGCACTCTCGAAGGACATTTGAAGTGTTTTGTGTATGCATGCGTGTGTGTGTGTGTGTGTGTGTGTTTGTTTTTCTCCGTGCTCTCTTCTTTCATTTACACACACAGAGGTCTTTTAGCAAAGAAGTGACAACATCCCAAGCAGGTAGGATGAGACCCGAAAAGAAACGCTCGGTTATTCATCCCCGACGTCCTGCGTGTTTGATTTCATCCGTGTTTGTCTTTGTGACCTTAAGAGGAAATTACGAGGCTACACATTTTCAAATTATTTCTTGCGATGTCAAAATCTTCTCATAACACTTTCTATAAATATGTGTGTGTGTGTGTGTGTGTGTGTTTCCTGTGAGTCATAAAATACTTCTGGCTCCTTGTTTACTGTTTGTCAGAGCTGTCTTTTGTCTTGATGTGATTGGTGCCAGCCTTTTCCTCTTCCATACATGCACAGGAGGAGATCGGGCCTGCTTTC
This sequence comes from Pungitius pungitius, assembly GCF_949316345.1. Taxonomy (NCBI): domain Eukaryota; kingdom Metazoa; phylum Chordata; class Actinopteri; order Perciformes; family Gasterosteidae; genus Pungitius; species Pungitius pungitius. The sequence continues at coordinate 9,237,458 of NC_084901.1, forward strand.
AAAGCGTCCGCTTGGACAGAAGACCATCGGCGTGGGCGGCGAGCAAAAGAAAAAGATGTCACAGATTGCTCAAACGCTTTGTTTTTCAGTAGAACCAGAGCACCCGTGCAAACACAGAAAAATGGGAAAACACAAATATTAGCACCTGGACACAAATGTGAAAAGAAAGGTGGAATTAAAGGAGAATCTGAACTTTGAAATACATTAGCTGCAGAGAAGGGCTTTTATCGTCTCCTTTTCAAACATGTTTTCACATCCCCTCAGATGCAACATCACAGCAGCAGTGAATCTGACAGAGAGGAAAGTCTTTATTTAGACTCAAATGGGTCTCATCTGAAATAATGAATATGTCCTTGAGAAAAACAAAACAGACTACTCTTCTACAGAGGCAACATAGGTGGAAGATAATTGTTTTCAAGTCTGGCACTGCTCTGTAAATGAGTTTGTTCTCTTCTTCTACCGTGTCTTCCCTCACTTTCATTTCGCTCTCCTTTTTCACAAACTCATACCCTCTTTTGTTTTGTTTGAACTTCTCTTTGTCTTAGTTTCCGTGTTGTCTGGCCTCCATATTTACCCTTTCTTTGGCTTTCTCCAGACCCCCTCTCTCACTCTGCCTCTTCCCAGGCACCTTCTCTCTCTCTCTCTCTTTCTCTCTCTCTCTCTCATTTCCACATTTTCAAAAAAGTACTTGCTTAGTTCCAGCCCTTTAATACGTACAGCTAGCTACATTCAAGATAAGTTGAGATCAACTCAGCCGTACAGGTTGTGCACACTCCAATGCGACAACCTTTAAATACAAACTTTACTTTAAACGTTTATTTAGTTGATCAGTGTGGTGCAGATAATAAACTACGTCAGCTTCAGAGGCATTTTCAGAGGGAAGGCATCTCATTTGAAACAAAGTGCATACAAAGTAAAGAAAGGTGTACACCCAGAAGCAGATTGCTTAAGCCAGCACAAACTGGCCAACACATCGAAGTTGTATCGAAGTTGCTTAACGTTTTAAGCAAAACAATAACATTTTTTAGGTCGGTATGTCCATAGCAAGCTGGCCAGAGCTTATGACCATGCGTACACTGTCTTTCATATCTATAGTCCAAAAACGATCCTTCGATGCCAAGATAAGAGCACATTCAAGGCAAAGCTGTACTCCCTTCCTTCCTTCCTTCTTGTTCTCCAGGGTTTTCTATTCCCAGGGTTCCACTCCAGGGAGCCGCTGTCCCTTGAGAACCCCGCTAAGCCCTCTCTGGCTGGGTAATAATGGCTTTGTAACGTCGCCTATTTAGACTGTGAGTTTCCATTAAATCTCACTGTGTCATTACAGTTCATATTCATAATTATGCAGCAAATGTCCCCAAGGGAATATGATGGAGGCCACTACTCCACAATCTGTCCATATGGCACTTAATTAAAAGTTTTCTTAAGAATAAATTGCATTCTATTCAATTAAAAATGTAATGTCATACCAAAATAATGGGCAAAGCCTCCTACAACGTGCAGCTCGGAACACACACACAAAAAAAAAATCTTTTCTCTGCGTTTTATTTTTTTTTTGCAATGTTTGCAATGGGAAAAGTGCATATCTTCCTTCCAAAAAAAGCCCCCTAGTAGAAAATATGCAAAAAGCAAATATCACCAAAGCCTCCTACATGCCACCGAGCCCCAGGCAAGAACCGCGCTTGAACACTCGAGCTATTTCTAGATTCCACTCTTGGAATTCACACCATGACAAATGAACCATTGGAGTTTGGAATTCCTATTTATCTTCTGCGCACAGAGGCACTTGATTTGGGTGTGAAGAATAAAGGAATTATATGGACAAAAAAAACAGACGACTTAAAGGATAAATGATAAAAAATAAATAAATAGATTGTGTGTTTGTTTTTTTTTCCTCTGGAGCCAGAGTTGTTTGTTCATCTGATTGAGGGCGTTTAGGTGGGCGTGTCCTTATCATCTGGATGCTCTGATCTCAACACAGCAAGACAATTTCAAATAAGCGGCATCTGATATTAAACATCCGCTGCCACAGATGCACTTCTACCGAGCCCTGCAGGATTATTTCCCGAGAAAAGACGTCTCCCTTTGAACCACAAATATTATATTTTTATTTATGTCCTCACCCTGTGCACATCTGCGATGAGTGCCGACGCACAAACGCTTTCTTCTTCCACCAGCAACTTCCTAACCTTCCCCCTGCAGCTCTGGGTGACAAGTCGCAGATGACGAGCATTGATTAGTAGATCGGGAAACAGGGAAAGGAAAAAGTCCATTTGGTAAAGAAGACTGCTGTTGCCTGCGCCCCATCTGTTGGGTGTGAGATGCTGACTTCATCTGTTGACGACACGGCGGTGGCTAGGGAAACAGGGATGAGTTGATTTCCCTCTTTCGCTGGTTGAGCACTGAAGGGCCCTAAAGCGTAAACAAAGTGTTTTTCTTGTTCTAAACACAGAGTCTTGGCTCAGCTCGGGCTTGGACTTGGCTGCTACGTGGGCGTGTAAGTGTGGGGGTGTGTGGGTGTGTGTGTGTGTGTGTGTGTGTGTGTGTGTGTGTGACTCTGTTGCTCACTCAACCCCACTGTAAAGGCCTGTTTGGTGGCCTCAACACAAACACCCCGCAACCAGCAGCCTACAGGTGATTAACACGCGCAGGCATGCATACATTTTACACACCTACCCATCGACCACCTCATCCGCGTTTCCCTTGACCCCCTTCTACACACACACACACACACACACACACACCCACACACACACACGCCGTGCTGCATCTGAGTAATCACACCATGGAATGTCAGCGCATTGAAAGCCCCTGAATGGAAACGCGCTTATAAAGATTTGGAAGGTTGAGGGTCAGATCGTTTTGTTCCAATCGCTACACGCTGGTATTTTTTCATTTGCTTCCTACACAAAAGTTCTGTGACTCTGTGTGATTCTGTGTGAGGCTTCATATCCATCATACAATCACAACGATCCACATCTTAGGCACACAAAAACATGCCTTTCTGTTACTGTGACCATTCACACGGATATTAGGAGGAACAGAGACTATTACCGCAAGGGCCCAGGTGGTAGATGATAGATTGTGAGGAATTATGTGGCCTCGACCCGCTCTCCCCGCTCTGGAAATGAGGGGTTTCAGAGAGATACCTGGGCAAAACATTTACTCCAAATGACAGCAAATATTTCAACTGCTAGAGGTATAATTGATTTCACTTGCTGACCAGTGCGTCTCAACTGGGCAGGAGATGAGAGGAAAACCAGAGGGAGACTGAAAAGGGTTTGCGTGATAGACGGAGAATGACAGCGAGAGAGAAAGAAAGAGCATAAATGAAATTGTCCTTTTCCCTGCACAGCAGCCTCCAAATGCAATAAGTCACAATGTGGACTTCATTGAAAACATTTGCTGTAAGCCAGTTCCACTGTACTAATCCCGTCTAACAGATGTGCTCTCACCCAGAGACTCGTGCAGCTGTTTTCTCATGTTTGTGTATGCGTGTGTGCGACAAAGCCCGCTTATGTGCGCGCGTTTGTCAATGTTTACGCACAGTTCAGCAGGGCTCTATAGGGCATGAGGGTACGTGTGCCGTCATAACTCAAAAAAAGCGTAAACACAGAAAACAGAGAACAGAATGTGTTCTAGTTTGATGCTGATCGCATTACCATACACCAACACATTCTTGGCTATTGTCCTGGTCCCCTGGGCCGACTGGCTGGGTTTTGGAACGCGTCGGGCTGGCCTTTGGATCCTCCCTGCCCTAGGAGAGGCATCCAGGGGGGACAGGGGGTGTCCTGCAGCCCAGTTTAGCCTCTCATTCTGGTTCAGGGCACCTGGGTGGCTGCCCTGAACCAGTCCCCCCCGGAGGCCAGGACAGGGCCGGGCTCCGCCACCGACTGCTGATTTCACCAGCTTCCTAAAAAGGTAAACAAGGGACGCCTTTAGCTCTTCTCCCACATATAGCTGTTTTTAGAATTTGATTTAGATGGTGACAGATTGAAGTTGATAGATGTCAATGTCACTCTCTTCCAAGTAATTATGTTTTCTCTTTTTATTTCAGCGAACTTTCAAACATTGCTGCTTTGTTTTAGCTGTTTACCAGACAACCATGTCAACTTCTTGATGAGCAGCAACTAATTTGATATTCACAAATTCTTTTAGTATTATTATAAAATTAGTATCCACTGAATTGAGTCGATGGAGTCGAGCCGTCATCAGTGGTGGTCGTCATGCGAGTAGTTCTGCACTGTGCCAAATGTGGGGAAAAAGAAAAGAGAAAAGAACAAACCGTGGATGATGTTGCATTGCTGGTTTGGGAAGTTATGTGTCCCCAATTTGTGACACTGCAGAAATGCTCCAGTAATTAATAAAGAAAATAATAGGAAACTGTTTGTTGCAGTCCTTAATTGAACTGTCTTTGCTATCATATATCCACTCTACAGAAGTTCTACTAAATGGGATGATATATAGCGTATTTAATAAAAATGAAGGAAAGGTTAAAATGATAGGTCCTCACTAAATCTTTTAGTTCTGGGCGTGTTGGCAAACTTCCTAAGTAAATAACGACAACACAAGCACAAAATCTGTCATATGTAGCTGTTAGATCACTCACTTCTGCTATCGATCATAATCTTATCACAAAGGTCTTAAAAACTTAAATACTACCTACCAATATTCACATTTTCATTTTTTTTCTTAGGTATATTTTCCACACACAAGTTTTAAGGAATACTGTTTAGTGTTCCAAATAAAAAGACTTGAGTGCTGCATTCAGCTATATTACCTGCCAGTGGATGATATATAATCCAAAGTCAACTCCATGGATCCGTTAGTGAACCTGCACTTTAATTAATTGAGCATTTGATGGGATTATGAAAAGAAATGATTTAACAACATGGTTTTATATCCTCTGAACTGATCGATAGACTAAACTTCCAAGTACATATATGGCAGAAAAAGCTAAATAAAAATACATTGGAATAAAAAACTTTATTAAGGTATCTAATAAATTTGATGTGGTTCCTATCAATCATTAATCATCATAGCAGTAAATGTACTCTCACCAACTCAACTGCAACTGTGGAACTATGCAAAGACACTGTTGCACTGAAGGCACAGAAAAAACAGCCACACACAAGCGCCCCTTATGCATGTGTGCGTGCATATGCATGACTGACACACACTTGCACACACACACACACACACACACTCCACTCTTTCTTCTTGTCTCATTGGCAAGCTCATATCCCATCTGCTCTCCAGGGGGGCGGACAGAGAGATAGTTGTCATTGTGGAACATCTCTCCACAGACACACACACACACACACACACATGCCTCAACATAGAACTCACACGACACACTCACAAACGCACCCCATTTAACCCTGTACATTCTCTTTCAAGCATCTCCAGTCAAGCTATATTCTTCTCTGCTAATTGACTGTCATAACGGCTGCAGAGATTAACTTCAGCCCAGTCCCTGCGAGATGAAGGATGAAGATAAGGGGGCCAGACTGTGGTGGGATGAGGGTGTGGTGGTGGAAACGGGCGGGGAGGGGAGGGGGCTAATACCACCACATCTCCTATTTGTTATTGATATTTACTGGCTGTCTTGTCCCTTCCCTCCCGGCCCGCCGCTGCCCCTCCTCTGCTCGTCACCCGCACGGATTAGTCTTAATGGCAGGCTTATGAAGTAAGCGAGCCCCTGTCAAACCCATGTCCCCTCTTTGCCATCTTCCAGATTAGCTGACGCTTTGTGATGGGCTCTCTCTCTCTTCTCTCTCTCTCTCTCTTCTCTCTCTCTCTCTCTCTCTCTCTCTCTGCAAGACACAAGCCTAAGGAGGGAACTTTGTCTAAACTTCTGTGGAGAAAAAAGAGCTCTTAGCAATATTTTTGTGTGCGTGCAATGAGTTGATGGCGCATGCGGGGGGCGGGTGGTGGGGGCTTGTGGGATGTATGTGTTTTTTTTTTTTTTTTTTACCGAAAATGATTGACGGCAAAGGCTTAAAACAAATCACGTAGATCACAGTACTTTTTTTTTCTCCTTAACAAAGATTACACAAACTGGTTCCTCTGAATTGAACAGATGCTGGATGATGAACTAAGATGGATAAAGAGTAGTACATTAAGCGCACGCACACACATAACCCGTCTTCTTTCTCAAACTTGTTGGATCAATGGCTGGCTGACAAATATAATGCAAGCTTTACAGTTCATATTAAGGAAATATGATCACTGTTGTAACAGTGTGGGTGTGCTCCCTTTTTGTTTTTTAACATTCTTTATCCTTAATTAGCATTTCCTGTTTTTCTTTTTGTCTGCTGTATACTGTATTTTCTACCTATTATTGTGCCAGAAAAAGATCTTTTTGCCATCCTTGTTTAAGAAGTGCAGGAGGTTTGATGATGCACAGATTCTTCCTCATAGCAGCTGTACTGATAGATTTGAGTTACCGTCTCCTCCGGAAAGATAGTGATCATAGAAGTCAAAGAACCAAATAATATACGATCAGTGTACTGATATTTTGTTGTGTAGAGATTATTACATTATTTATAGTACAATAATAACTTAGCTTCTATCAAAATGACAACAATAACAGATTTGACTAATTGTGTCTACCTTCTTTTATACTGAGTTGGTATTTGCTTGTTCATACCTTGATACTAGAAAAATAAATAAATCTACAGTGTAAGTAATGAATCCTGACAATATTGACGAAAAGAACTTAAGCATTTGTGGAATGAATTGTGATATCTGGGTATATCTTTTTGTGTTTCTAAAATATATATAATGTTGTTGTTTTATATATACAGTCAGTTAATTAATAATGTTGCTGCCACATTAAAGGCTCAAAGAATAAATAAACCCAACAGTGAGAATATGCACATCAAAGTGGTCAGTCCTGGACAGAAAAACATGAATCCCCCTCCGTCAATTCTTTGCTTTCTTGTATTGTTTGGCAATCACATAATTTATAGTTAACATCCTATTCTCATTTTATTATCTAATGTAGGTGGAATTTGCAAAACAGAATATTTCATGACGTAGGCACATTGAATTTACAGTGTAGTTTATTAAAGAATCATCATTTATAGAGAATGCGAGAAAAATGCAGACATCCTCAACCAAATTTAGTTTCCCACACTTTTAAAAATCTCAAAAGTTTCTTCCTTCTGTTCATTCCTTTCCCAACTTCCCTTCATCACATTCTCTCAATTGATCTCCTCCCTTTCCGTTTTTCCAAATCATTCCTCACCACCGCCGTAGCTTCCTGTGCTGCTTTTCAAACTCCCTTTTCCCTTCTCATGCCTTCCATTCTCCCACTCCTCCCCGTGCCTCTCCTCCCTCCATCCTGGCTGGGCGGATGACAGCCGTGCTCTCATGGCATCTGTCTGCTGCTCCCCAGCTTGTCTGTGTGTGATCAGCTCCTCTCCAGCTCTCCTCCGCACTTTATCTCCTCGTCTTAGTGCTCCCTTTTTTCACAGACCGCCGCTCAGCCGCCTCGCTGCCAACTCACTGTCGCTGTTAACTCACATACCATCTTATGTATTGCCAAAGCAGATTGTGTTTGGAGGGCAAGCAATTAAGGGGGAGGCAAGCGCAAAACTGTAATGTAATTTTGGCTAGAATATTTACGGAGAAGGGGGGGGTGGTGGGGGGTTGGTGGTGGGTTTGGGGGGCAAAAAAAGCACTGTGGAGGGCTTAAGCGGGTCGGACACTGCGGAGTCAACACCGTCAAGAATAATGATTTTGAGCTGAGATTTAGTGGGACAGAATCTGGCACTTCCCTAATTACGGGAGGCCAAATGTCAAGCTTTCTCGCTGTCAGCTTGGTGGCGGGCGGTGCTGCTTTCTCTACATCTCTCGCTTCTCAGTCCCTCCCTCTGATTCTTTCTCCTTCTCTCCCTCTTTCATCAAGTTTCTGCATGTTTTAGGAATCTCATTAAAAGTCATTCAAAGTGTGGTGAGATTTTCACAGCCTCCTCTCCGTGACCCTGTCCTCTTTCCATCCGTCACAGATCTGGGAGAAAGAGATACACAAAGAAAGAGGCAATACCAACATTGCAACATTTTTTTTTTTAAAGAAGAAGATTTGGTGTAAGAAAGAAAGGCATTTATGGAAAACAAAAAGGAAGAAAATGAAAAGAGAGACTAGGGGACCGGGTTGCTAAATGGATTAGGTGGTAAGCGTCGCTGAGTGACCTCTCTTTATCTGCCCTTTTCAAGAAAGCAAGCACTCTGATGAAATAACTGAATGCCAGAAAGCAACAAACACCTTGTAGGAGGGGTGTTTTCAGACCATTTGGCCCATTTGGTGATCAACATCTTTGTCCGCGGCATGCTTTTGAATCAAAACCTTTCTTAATTTTCAAGTCCTGTTATGCGATGCGAGATACAGCAAGGGGTCACAGTCAAGGTTACTCTGCATCACCGAAAGGAGAGACGCTTCAAATCCAGCTTGGAAGACATCACAATGACCTGCTGTATTTCACAGTTCCGGGCCTGCTCAGGTCGGGGTGAGAGGTCCAGCCCTTGTTCATTCCTTATATTCTTCAAGGCCTCTCGCCTCAGTCTGAACGAAGATGTTCCGCTGCCAAAAGAACGAACCTCCATTCCATTCAGGAGAGACGCGTGGATTTCGGGGTTGGAGGTGACCACGGGCAATGTAAAGCGATGGTAAGAGATGAAAGAGTGCATGTGTGTGTGTAAAGGAGGGAAAAAAGGGAAGGAGAGATGCACTAAAAGCAGTTTGCCTTCCAGTTGCTGTGCTGTGGGTCTTGCTCCCAATTACACCAGTTCAATAGATGGGCCGAGATCACATTGGCCCCCCCAGTGTTTGCACTCTCTCGCTACAATATCCCCTTCAAACGCACACACTTTCACACCTACACAGATTCTGCAAAAGCATCCTGCCTCCGCACATTGTTGCTGACCATGTGATTGACGGCGTGCGTGTGTAGCCCGTGTGAAAGGTTGTAAAAGTCGCCATGCAACAGCCGCAGCGGCATGTCAAGACTCTACAGATGGCCCGGCGCTGCAGAGGTAGTGACGGCCGTGTGTGTGTGTGTGTGTGTGTGTGTGTGTGTGTGTGTGTGTGCGTTAGGGAGATAGAGTGCAGTGGAGCCCTGGGCATCGGCAGGGGCCCCCAGTGACTTGGCAGAGGGAAGCGAGCGAGGAAGAGAACTGCGTGGGCGGGAGCCATCAGAGGTATGAAATGATTTGGAGAGGTGGTGGGATGGGGGGATGGGGGGGGGGAGGTCGCCAGTGGGGCAGGTGATGGTTGGGGGTGGTGTGGTTCAGTCACGGGTCTGGCAGCTATGAGAAAGGTAAGGCAGTAGTGTAATGGGGTGAGAGGCAGAAGCAGAGCCATTTTTTGCGACCAAAATACAAACATAAGTAGACCCATTAATGTTGTAAACATAAACCTGGAACCTACTAGCTCTCTTATTTTGTTTATAACTTTTAATCAGGAATCCTCAGTTTAGGAATTCATTTTAAAATTGTTTTTCAGAAGTAACAATACAAAAAGTATTATATTTCTTATGAGCATAACTTTATTATTAAATGTATCTAAAATTGTAATGTTTAGCAGCCTTTACAATAACCTTTTCCTGCACGCTAAAGGCTTGAGTCTAATAAGACAACGGTAAGTGTGAAAATTTTAAAAAGTTTCAAAATGTATTGAAGCAATTAAAACATCAGAGGCAAAATGGCCTCCAGTAGATAAGGAAATGCATGTACATGAGGTGAGAGTGGCGGCTAATAAGGCATCAATAACACTGCTCCAATATATTTATTTATTGCATCGCAAGCAATATAAAATATATCTCACTAGAGCCTGATAGGGCCTTATTCAGGGTAAATATCAGTTTACCTTACTGGCAAGAACCGCTGGATTTTCCAGGGTCCAACGTTGTTGAAAGGCAGATGAAGCCCCTTCAGGTTGCAACCCACCAGTTGACTAATGTCACGTACGGTAAATTTAGAGGGAAGTTGAAAACAATCAAAAGGCCAAGAGGAGAAAAGTGAAGGATAAAAACATCATGGTAAGGACGTACCACATGTTGCATCATGACTCCCGTGAATGAGAATAAAACAATGATTTATTCATTCAACTTAATTTGACTTAAAAGGCAAATCCCTAAAGCAGCTTAAAGAAATATTTTTGTTTTATCCATATTTTAACAATCGCACGGGTTTCCACTTCCCTTTTCAAATCCTTTTTTGTTTTCTCTCAGGAGTGGCGTGGTGTGGTGAGGCTATTGATATGGTCCAGGTTTCCCTTCTCTGGCTATGTACAGAAAAAAAATTCCCACTTGAGAGCGAACGTTATTTATTGGAAATGACCTGCTATCTATAAAATAAACACAATATTTTAAGAAGATCTACAGCTTTTTAAAAAAAACTTTTTTCCGTTGTTGTTTTACACAGAAAGGATTGATCCAGCTCTGATTATTTACAGCTTAGTTGTATGTAACTACTACTGCAAAAATCTGAGCAAAAACAATACAGCTACCAAACAATAAACCAGCAATAAGACCACAAAGCAATTTCATGTGGAAATAATAACAGCTGGTATAATATGTTAATTTGATGTGCTAGGCTGACTAAATATACATTTTGTACTTATTTATCCTCGCTGACATTCTCTAATACTCCTCCGGTGAGGCAATGTTGGTTTTTAATCCATCAGGTGGCCAGAAATATGACTCCAAATCATTATTGATTTTCATCATGCTATATACGGATATAAGGGCAACTGTATGTGAAAGAAATGAAGCTTAAACGGCATCGCAGTTTTGCTTGTGGCAGGTTTTCAAATACATGGTGTCAACCTTTGACAAACACGATGAATTCGGATCTGGTATTTGAAGAGCTTTGGGACATCTGACCAATGACAACAATGCTGCTAATGTGGCATGAGGATGTAAGAGGAAGAGACGACTGATTCTTGGTGATGAAATATTAGTCATGTACATAGTTATTGTAATATAGATACTGTTAGTGTTTCTTCTTCAAATAATGGTAGCAGAACTACCTATTTCTCCCAACAACATGACCCAGAAAATCATTTTAAAATGTTGCACCAAAATTAAAAAAACAAGATACAGATGTTTCATCCAATTAGTCTGGCAGGGATCAGGGTCTGGTTGTCTGAGGAGATGCCTGCTACATCCTCCCCCCCCCTCCCAACCCCTGAGTGACTGCAGGAGCAGTGAAGAGGCGAGAAGTGGGAACGTGAGGGGGGACTCCTACTGGAGTATATATATATATATATATATATATATACAGTACACACACATAACGTCAGACAGAGCCCTGCAGTCCCACCTTTGACACTAAGCTTCCAGAAGCAGGAACTCTGGCTCATCCTCACTAACACAGACTGGCAGGTGAAGCTAAGCGCCCTCTCTTTATTCCTCCAGTCCTCTCTCTGTTCTGTCTGACTTCTTCTCTTTCTCCATCTCTATGCACTTTTTCTTTCTTCCGCTTACTTTCTCTCCTATTTTCGGTTTCCCATATCCATCTGTTTCTTTCTCCCTCCCCCCCCCCCACCCCCCCCCCCCCTCCACACTTCTCCCTCTCTCCATCCTCTCCTCTCCTCCCCTCCTCCGAGGCACCAGGGCTGGGGTTGAACTCATCTGTCAGGATCAGAAAGGGGCTGGAGTGACGGGAGACTCCTGTTCCAGCAAGATAAACAGCCAGCGCAGATCAAAAATACTCTCCTCTGAACGCCGGCGCGCGCACACACACGTACACGCACACGCACACGTACACACACACACACACACGTACACCTAGGTGCAGCATCCACATGCAGCGAGCACCTGCCTCTTTACGAAGTTCAATTCTGCAGAACTCGGGCGGCCGGTTGATTGACGGCGACGGAGCAAAGATGGCGATACAGATCTTCGGAAGAAACAAACACATTTCTGGACGAGGCATAGAGACATCTGTATTCGCTTTGACTGAGTATCTTAAACGAACTTCCTGCTTTCTTTCCTTTTAAATTATTTTATTTATTGCAGACGAGAGCTACTTCAACCCTTGCCAAGAGGACAACGGTTGCCCAAATGTTCTATTTGATGTTTCAAGCCTCAAGAGCAAGTGGGAGAGAAAGAGTGATGCAGAGAGGGAGAGAAAGCGAGGGGAAAACAGCGAAAAGAGAGAGAGCGGGGGGGGGGGGGAGAGCGAAAGGGAGAAAGGGGAGACTGAAAGCAAATGAGAATGAGAGGAGTGGAAAAGAACATTAGCTTGAGAGATGCCAAGTTCACTATCTGCCAGCCTGAGGTGTGTGCGGTGGCAGTGGTGTGTGTGTGTGTGTGTGTGAGAGGGGGGGGGGGGGGTTCAGTGGGTGTCAGGTATGTCTGTCTCTCCATCCCAGCACTCCAGCACGCGCCTCTCGCTGCTGCAGCTGCTGCTGCTCGCGCGGATAACAAATCATTCCCTACAGCGCCTTCTGGTAACCTCGTCATTCCCGCTAATAACATTTGGAGATGCTAAGCTTGTAAATTAGCGAATCTGGACCGCGGAGATATTATTTATGCTTGTCTCCCGTCCTGAAAGACTTGTCTTGATGGGTAAATTGTGTTTAATTCTTGGAGGGAGCCGTTTTTTTTTTCTCCCCGCGCCCCAGCGTGAGATGAGATTAATCCCTTGACAACCTTTGCGGGCGCACTTAAAAATTGCTCCCTGGGAACCGCGCTCCCGCGCGCGATGCCTCACGGCCACGCGCGCACACGCGCACCCTTCAGATGTATTTTCTGTCCCTTCGCAGCGTTCGCGGGAAAGAAGCGCGCATGAACTCGAGGCACAAGCCGTCGCACCGCCCACATGCACAGACACACACACACACACACACACACACACCTTGCACCCTCCTATAGATTATGTTCTTGTTATGCAGACACTGAAATAAAACTGTATCACTTCAAACTGTTTGAGCAGCAACAGCAGACACATGCGTTCACACACAGTTATCCTAACACACACACACACACACACACACACACACACACACACACACCACACTTACAGCCTGTTCTCCAGATTGCCTTTTACTAATTTGTTCTCTCTGTGAGTGAGAGTTTGTCTTTGATTTAACGTTTCTTTATGGCTCCCGGTGAGACGACGGTTTTAGATCTGCTCACAAGAAAGTCAGACGTGGCCGCAGAGGGCTCACGGCCTACGGCTGCTTTTTCATTTGCACATAAATTCACAAAGTTGAATTAAAAGCAGAGGAAACACACCCCCACCGGTTATATAGAGCTTCGAGGGGCGCCCAGATGCCCCTATCCCAGCTCGCCCTCACTCCGGTGGGGTTCGGTGGACAAGTTGGCCCGGGTGATGAGTCCTGGTCCTGGTTCAAAGTCCCCTGCAGCGGGTAGATTCACCCCCCCGGGGAGGGGGCCCGGGAGGCGGGTGTTTCTCTCTCCTAATGACCCAAAGAGTGGCGGACATAACAACTGTCAACACACATCCGCCTCCTCCTCTTCCTCCATGCCTCCCTCTACATGTTTGTTTCTTCCCATGCGGTCTCATCTGTTTCTTCCCCTACATTTACAGCTGTTGTTGAGGGGAAGTGGGGGGGGGGGGGTGGTGGTGGTGGTGGTGGGGGGGGCGAGAAGAAGAAAAAAAAAAGGAACACACATAATTACATCGTAAATGCTTCATGATATTTGAGGACTTCAAAGGGCACAACTGAAACGATTGTGTTTTCACGCCTGTCTGTTGACAAGCGCTTCTGCGTGCACGCTCGTTGTCCTCCGCGTGTTGCGCGCGTGTCCGTGTGCTTGCGTGAGTTGTGCATTATCATTACCAAAGAGGGCCTGCTGACCCCTCTTTCTAGCAGCTTTGCAGGAGTAAAAACACTCAAGAGTTTCGTTTCACACCAGCGCGTGGAGAGTTCAGCGTGACTCAAAACAATGAGCTTTAATGTGTTAAAAATGAGTTGCAAAGTGCTGAAACCCAAAGTTCCACAGACATCTGACCCCCGCACTCAAACAGAAAATGACACATGTGACTGTTTTCATGAAACAAGTCATTTCTGGTAATTACAGTTATTTGCGCCAACCGTCCCTGCACACCAATTACAACCGTCTGGGGCATTTGTGCGAGTGTGCGAGTGAGAAGAAGGGGGGCAAAGTTGAAAGCAAACAATTGTCACATGAAAATGCTAAAGCCAAATTTGACGAGACAATGATACTTTTCATCTGTCATTTTTCTACTTCAACTTCAAAAGCAGGAAGTTACCCCCCCGACCTCCGGATAGAGAGGATTAGTCAACTTCCTGTGCGCTGGTCCCTGTCCAGCTCCATTTCTGCGAGGCTTCTGAGCGTGATCATTGTGGCCGCGTTTATTTTTGGAAGAACTGTGATGAAATATGTTACATGGTAAAAAAAAAAAAAAAAAGAGGGGCTTTAAAGTTGTTTTTGCAGAGCTGAAGAGATGTCATTTAAACAGAACATAATCCGTAAGCTGAACAACAAGCAGAGATGTTCCTTCTCTCCTTGCTCCCTCTCCCTGTGTGTGACACAGCTACATAATGTCTGTCTGTCGCTGTCTGGATGTAGGCTGTAGAACTGGCAACACACAGTTTACCAGCACACACACACACAAGCACACACAGGCGCGCAGGAAGAGCTGTCCTCTTGCACAGTAATGTTTATTTATTGGAACACTTTAGAGCCGACATACTTCTGTCAGGGAATTGACAGCTTGGCACAATGCTGAGGGGGAAAAGCTCACTGGACCGCTGCTTCATTTTAAGACTGATTGATTGGCACGAAAGGAGAAAGAAAACCATCCATCTGATTACTGTACACGGCATTTTATTCAAGTAAAAGTATAGAATTAGGATAATATATATTTAAACAAAATAATGCATAAAATCTGAAGTTATGAATAGGAGTACGTCCATAGCAAAGGGTCATGTATTCTCTTTTTCTTTCTTCTTTTGTGAGGTTGCAGTAACCTTTGACCTCCCAAATCTGATAATCTGAAATAATATTTGAAATTTTATTTCAAGTTTATTTCAAATAATAAGAAATTTCCTGACATATTGCCTACCCAAGAATGCGTGAGACAGACAGACGGACGACCAGTAAACATAACAGACATTTGAGAACTAAATACTAGAACGTTCACAATGTACGTTCACAAACATAAACCATTAAAGCAACTGTACTATGCCTTTCAGTGAGTCATTTCTCTAGTGCTCTTATATGTCCTGAAGGCCTCTATATATCTCTAGAAAAATCAATGCAGTGAAAATAAAGCATTTAAAGAACATTAAACTGAAATAATAAATCGAGCAAGATCAGAACATAGAAGTAGATGAGTAATGTGAGTGATATTGCTAAATTAAGTAGCATTTAATATCTGACAGATTTAAAGTTACCTATTTGTAAATAGGGCTAGCAAGTCAGTTCCAACATTTTTCTGAAAAAACTTTACTTACAGATAATGTCAAGTTTGTAACGAAAAACAGGATGGAAGGGGGTATAAATAGCATTTTCTAGTTTGATTTTTCAACAAAATGGCATATTCCAAATAAAACTATTCACTGGAGACATCCTCCGTGGATCCAGCTCTGGAGGCCACTAAGCAGCAGTACTTGCAGGAGACAGTGAGTGTGACCACATGTAAGCCATTACCACCTTTTATAAAGTAGGACTCAATAGTACCAATACATAGCTTTAACACTAATACAAAAGGTACTGTTAAACAGCTTTCTGTGTTCCTACATATATAAATTCCATGTCTTAGCTGCAGACTACCACCGGTGTTCAAAGTTCCCGTGTCAGTCTGAGACTTTGTCATTTTTCAGTGAAGTTATCTCGCAGGCCTCCAGTCGGAGCGCCGGCCGTCCTGTGCTGAAGTCGTGCTCTCTGACAGTGTTTATGGAGCTGTGTTTTGTGGTCAGTGTGGTCCCTCACTTCTCCCTGAGGCCTTGTAAAGAACCTCACCACGGGGCTGCTCGACCACACCGCGCTCCCACCGCAACACCAGAAATCGCACATGTGTTGAGCAGCAGCATGTCGGGAGCTGCAGATTTATGTCTGGGGCCCAACAGGACATCCGGATGGAGGGATGGTCTCGTTCTGGATTTATTGTGGTCACCAGTTCAAAACAGTTGTAAGTTTGAGGTACAAATGATCATGGTTACACTCATAGCTGAATGAGAGTTGGCTTCAGTAAGATTTGGCACAGAATGGGTGAGACTGTAGAAACACGGTGAGACGCTTAGCTTCAAAAACATTATTAATATTTTCAACAATTTTTCCTCTAAAGGAAAAACATCATTTGCTTTGTATTATTGTATTATACTTTTTGTAATGATTTTCTCTTCTAGGAGGCGAAAGGGCAAAAACTCTTCCGAAGGTTTAAAAATAAATTCCAACGATTGTGAATAGTTGTTGAAATTTCCCATCTTATTAATGCAACCAAAAGCTTTTCTATATCCAGAAAGCATTTTAGTTACATAAAAGCATTCATTTTGAATGCTCAGAATAGTGACTGAGATCGGATCGGAATTTCAATGAACGCCAATGCTCTGAACGTTCATTTTCTCTCTCATTTACTCACACACACAGACACACACACACATGCACAGAAGGCCAGCCTCGTGTCCCAGCGATGATGGCTAACACATGCCGTTTAAACAATCGCCCCAATCCCCCCTTATCTTCAGGAGTTATGGGGCTAAATCTACTCATAATACACAGCTCACTGAGAGTGTAATCCCTGGGAACATCAGAATAAATCCAGGCTATATCCGCTACATGCAGACTAGCGGCCAGAGCCAGGGCCATTATGGTGGGACGGAGGAAGAGGAGGAGGTGAGGTTAGTGATGGTCGCTAATGGGTCGTCTTTGAATTCATATCAACCATTAGGACACCTCCATCCAGGAAATCCCTCTTACTCTCACGATACAACAGCTGTCCGAAGCATAAACTTTAAACCGACAATCCCTCTGCTACACCCGTCTCTGTGTGTGTGTTTTCTCTCCCTCTCTCTCTCTGCAGCTGGATTGTCCTGATTTGTCCCAATCGAAAAACTCCTAACAATTCCACACAGGGCCCAGGGGCAGCGAGACGGAGCCAACTGGTCGTATTTGGCTCCGATGAGAGGGGACACAAAAGCAGGGGAGGACAAATCCATGACGACAACCGAGGGGGCAGTGTATCTTTCATGCAACCTTGTGCAACCCCTTCTCAAAATAAATGAAACACACAGAAAAGAAACAAAGATTGTCAAAATCAAGTTAGTCCCGAGTCGGATTCAAAGTCAACTGTCAGGACACATGGCTGTCTGCTGCATGGCTTGTGGCGTCTGTAGTGCCGTCTGGAGAGCTAGCATGCTTGGGAAATCCTTGTCATATTAAAAAAAGATTCCAAACTAAAGGGAGGAGTAAGTGGGCTTTTTCAACTCGGATGGGAACAAAGTGACGAGGCGATCGAATTAAAAAGGCAAACTTCAGTGCTCTCTTTCTTTCTCCCCTTCCGGTTTTTCCATGTCTCTCGGACTTTCTTTCCCTGCGTGTGCAGCCAACACAGCCATTTTAGAGACTGAGTTAAGTGAAGGGGGGCTCGAAGCCCCTGGGCCCTTTGGCTCCGTGGCTTGACGACAGTTTCCTGGCCTGAAGGGGTCAGCGGTGGGCTGTCTGAGAAACTGGCAGCCATTGGGGCTCCAGAGGGGATGTTTTCTAGGAGGAAGGGGGGGGTATCTTGTGGCTGGTTGGCAGGGAGTGGACAATGACAGTTTCCAAATAGCGCCGTTCCTGCCAGGGCCCGCTGAGCTGGTACACATTACGCTACACGCAGCAGAGGACCGGAGGCACGGGAGGCCTGGCGCTACGAAGCCCCCCAGACAGATTCATAAGAAAACGATAGGGCGCCTTGTTCATTAAAGGGTGTTCGTGGTGTAATGTTTCACAACTCTCAATACTCTAAACAATTACATGGTGCAGCACGGGCTAAGGAGAGTATAATTCCTGGTAATAAAAACAGGACTTATCATTAATTACAACGTTTGCTATACCGCTAATGGTCCGAACCGACCGACAAACAATTTGGTCCTACGTAGGGTTCATTATGGAAGGAAACAGAAGCAGCATCTGGGATGCCTCGGGATAACCCCTAAAATAGATTTGCATGTCAAACTTATTTTTTCTTCGACGACATGAGCCGATATTTAAACTCAGTGAACTCTTTGCTATTTGTCCATCCCACGTTGCCAGGTGTAGAATACTTAATTTCATCTATTAATTCATTATTTAGGTTTTAAAGATTTTTACAATATGGAAAATACTTTTCATCACAAATAGTGCTATTTGTTCCCCGGATCCAGATCCAGATGACATGTTCACACCACTTCTGCCCACTGGGAAGGGAAAAGGCAGAGCCTCAAATTCTCTCCAGGTTCACTTTTAATCATGAAACCCAGTTTACAAACGGAAACCTCTGTCGTACAAATAAGTTATGAAAGACTCCAAGATGTGAATGGTCTACTGGCAGCTTGCACCACTGCACTACTCCTTCCAAGACAACATGGTGATGATAACAACAATTTCATGTTTCTTTACTCTAGAAAAACCAATTTGCTTTGTCTCTCTCCCTCACCCCTTTCCTGCAGGCTGATATGCTTAACCTGTCTTCACCTCAGTCCCCTCTTGGACTCCCTTCTCATACATAATTCCTCTCACATTTCTTTGTCCCTTTAAATCTGCTTTTTAATATCCTCGCTAAGCCCTCTTTACTTATTTGTTTCACCTGTGTGTCCTATTTCTTATTGCCTTAGCCACGTCCCATTTTAATCCCTGTGACTCCCTCATAAACCCGTCGTCCCGCTCCTCACCCACTTACTCCTCTTACCCCTGTCCCTCGGCTTTCCGTATTTCCATATCCCTGAGCTGATTCCCTTGTCCCCTCGCTTCCAGCCTGTTGTATTCCCTGTCTTTCTTCTCATCCGTTTATCACTGGCCCTTGTTCTGTTAATCCCCGAGGGTTTTGTTTATTTGTGTTGGAGCTGCTTTTACAGCTTGCGACTGACCCCACCTATTTTCTCACCAGTCATTTGAACAGCAGGGCTGCTTTGCAGCTACTCCATCAATTAACATACCATTAGCATAATATTTGCATGTGTGCATTAGGGTGTTGATGGGGAGAGGAAAATAACAGTTTTTTTTTCTTCTTGTCTCAAAAAAAAAGATATATTTCACAGGGGTGACGTTAAAGCGCCCACAGGCTTCTTTATCTCGCTTTGGTGCCGCTGTTCATCAAACAACATCATGTTTTCAAGTTTGCTGCGAAAAAGTTATGTGGCTCTTGAGTCACCGGCCCACCTACACATTAACGTCTGATGATGATCATCAACTAATTTGTTTCATCACAGTCCTGTCTTGATCAAACTATTACATAAATGCCCATCAATGTTTTTACCATTCTAGTGGTGGATGAAATGTAATTGATGACTCACAAAAACGTTAGTAAATCTGTAAAGTTTAACTAACGTTAGCTAAATGGTGCCACGCATCTTTTAGCTAACGTTAGTTAAGTTTCTTTACACACCAGTAGACACACCACAACTCCCCGCAATTCCCACTTCCTCTGTTCCCCAAAAACTAAACACATTACCCCGGAAGGGGCGGTACCCCAACCCTGTCCCAAGTAACAGCGTAAGTAATCTGACCCACATACACATTTAGGAACTTAAGACACGCTACAATACGCTCGCTCCCGTGGGCGTTCCTCCAAAATACGCTCGCTCCCGTGGGCAGTTACTTAGCTACTTCCGTTTTTGCTTTCGTGTTGTGGCGTTCTTGTTGTGTTGCGGCGTTCGTGTTGTGTTGCGGCATTTGCGGTTGTGTTGTGGCTTTTGTATTTTGTGTTGTGGCGTTCGTGTTGTGTTGTGGCTTTTGTATTTGTCTGAACCTTCTCGGCCACCGTACCAATGGCACTACAGTTGAGTTTAAAGGTGAAGGAAGTGGTCAAAAGGAGGAACGTGATAATGAAACCAGCAGGCGGGACACAATGCGGGCATGCGTCCTTGACAAACTGACCGTAGACCAACCGCAAACGGACGTGCATGGCCTGAACGTGCAGATGCGTGAAGGGAAACGAACAGATCCATACTTCTGGGACGGAGACACACCAGCAGAGAGAGGGTGAAAGTAGGCCAGCTGCTGCTGCCGCTGCCGCCCGCCGCCGCTCGCGCTGGAGCCGCTGACTGTTTCATGCGAGAGTGGCGTCTGAGCGGAGGGGCGACGTGTCCGGGGAGTCGAGCCAGTTTCCCCGTCTCGATTGGGGATCAGCCCCGCGGGCCCTCGCTGCTCCGCCGCGTGCCACGCCTGTCCCTCACACACCAGCGCTCTCAGATCTGTCACATTAGGGCCGTCGCTCAGACACTGACGGCGCTTTGTGATTGTTTGTCTCGTGTCACGCTGATTACTTTGCCCATTGAAACCTGACTGAAGGAAGTGCGTGAAGTTTGGGCGGCGAGGAAGTCACACCTCGTTAATGAGGCTAATGGCTGCTCCGTCATTGGCCCACATTTCTCCCTCTCAATCACGTCGAGGCTCGTCTCCTGTCGAGTCAAACCTTCTCCCCTCCAGAAACGGCAGATGCCAGATACATGCGTAATCTGTCATGTTTGTGTTTAAGACACAGGGTCTGAGCAGTGCTGTCACGTGATAATGTGATGTGTGCTACATGTGAACCGTCACACATTATTCCTATACGTGTGTAAAACTACTCACTCTTAAAACACGAAAAAATAAAGTAACAGGGTGGCCATCTGCCAAAATGATAAAAGATGATATATGATATCACTATATATTTAACATACCATATGCTTTCATCTCGGCATTGTGTTGCATTATTTTTATGGTGTGAGTGCCGGCACTCTCTGATATGGGATTATTTTATGTACTCTTAATGCATCATCAACCTAATATTAATGGGCCAGCGCAGAGCCTCTTCTCACTTTTTTTAAATCATCATTTAGAATGAAGCATGACTGATGAAATGTTTTAACATTTTTGCAGCTTAAGCACTGTGGTGAAATCATTTTTATGAGACTTTTACGATCACCTTTTTTCTGTTTTAATGATGCTGCAGTTGTGTTGATATTAGTGTGTGAGGTAGAGGATTAGCTGTGCTGCCAGGATGAAGGAATAAGAAAATGCTACCTGATAAAACCATATTTATTTATATGTTCATTTTGGATATGAATTAATATCTAATTGTAAGATTTATTTTTTGCCTTTATAGTGTTGTAAAACTATACAATAATGCATTCTATAAATATAGAACGTTTGATCCAAGGATTTAATTTACTTTAGTTGAAACTTAATATAAGTCTTTTATTTGCACATCAGGATTATTGATTCATGACAGTTTGATATTGTTGTTGCACATATATTGTGTCTGTATCTTAATTCTAATTTTAAAATGAATTTACAAAGCTTTACCAATTCCCTTGAGCAATCAACAATAATAACAATTATGTTGGAATGCAGTCAGATGCAATTATCATCATCGTTTTCACTTCATTTCAATTCCTATGTGCATTTCCACAATATTCTGCATTTGTGTGTTCAGTCCGTCCTCCTGCATTGTGAGATGTTTGGTCGCGCAGTCTAAATGCAGTTATATATAATATCTAACAGGCCTGTTGGCCCCGGCTGCTCTGCTGCACTCAGCTCTCGAGCTGCTCTTGTCTCAGTATAATCCCCCCTCCTCATGAATACATTAACGCCGGAGCCTTAAACTCAGCTTAGCTTGCGGCTCAGCGTCACAGCACATCCTATTACCTACTTTAAATCATTAATGTGACATCGTTTTCACTCAATTTCCAAACACCCACGGTCGAAAACTGCATATTTCACTGAGCCGGTGCAGAAAGAGGGCCGCCCTCAAAGTCACACGGTTGACTAGACGCATGTGCAGTGTTTGGACAAACATAGAAGTTCTTCTTAGAAGTGGACAAAAAACGTTGGAGCGAATTAAATCATATCGTCAATTTGCACAGCGAAATACAGTAAAAATGAGCCCACAGTAATAGTTCCCCCCCCCCATTTAGTTCAACCATTGTGATGGCAATAGCCAGTGAATACTTGTGGTCTAAGCTGATCTAACTCCTACACGCACCTTAGGGTGTGTGCGCGTGATTTAATCTGAGTCTAGCCACCGTTTGCTTCCTCCAACATGTTGTGTTCTGCTGACAATGCAGGAAAAAAGAAAAATCTCAATCCCCCCTTTCTTGCTCCTCAAGTATTCACACATAAACCTCCAGGCTGTCTCTGAAAAATGCAAAACGCCAGGAGAACAACTAAGTCCTTCACTTACCGTAGGAGTTGTGGATCTGCCCCGGCCGTGCCTCTTCATTGCATCAAAAGAGCGTTTTGTGTGTGTGTGTCTGAAGCTTTGGTAATTAGCAAACCACGTAAAATCATCTCCTCTGAGTGCATTCAACTGTTTTCATGCACAATGCGATGGATGGGGCTGTGGGGGTTGATTGCTGTGCATATGGACACAGATGGGGACAGCATCTCAACGGGCGCACTGAGTGGGGTTTGGTGTTTTAAACCCATGAAAGTGAAGGCATGAACACCCCGAACCTCCTTGAGCGAGCATCAATTAAAGATTTGCTTTCAAAATGGCGACGGCACCCCAGGCGTCCGACGGCTTTTTAGAGACGGTCAGGGCATGCGATGTGTGTGACTCGCACACGTGCACACACACACACACACACACACACACACACACACACACACATTTGATCACTGAGTCACCCCCCTCTTCTCTCTGCCCATGCCCCTTGTTGTGCTTAATTAGGTTATCAGGTTGCTAGCGGGCCATGAATTGGCTCCACGCCTACCAGCTGGCCCTCTGATTGGAGGGGCAAGAAGGTGGACTTAGCATAATTAACACGTGTTATGGAGACGATTGAATTGTTCGGCGACACGCGGGCAGTGCCATCGCCGTGGTGACTCACGTTGTGTCAGTGGCTGACGGAGCTCGTAAAAAAAAGAAAAAAAAAAAAGAAACACAGGTGAACACCGTCAAAATCAGATTAACTCGAGTGTTTTGAGACTAATTTTGTATAGGATTTGAATCAAATTCATTTGACCTTTTAACTCATCTAAACACGTTCAAATCAATAACTAAACATGCACTCATCTTTTTATCTTCTTGGTTTTAATTAATACTATAAAAACAGGCGGGATGCATTTGCTCTCCATCGTTAACATGTGTGCATAATAAGGTCGCGGCAGTGTATATTTGTATGTTAATGTGAATATGTTGGAACTGTAAAACCATTGTGTGAATGTATGTGTGGAGGAAAGAAGTGACCAGGACCAGCACAAGTTTTACCGAACACATTGCTGTCTTTATTAGAGCCTTGTCTGGCAGTAATACTGAAAAAAAAGTGAACTTAGAACAGATGGTGGTGGCAGCCCACGGCTTTTTTTTTTTTCTCCTTTCACGTTTTTCTTTATTTCTTTGATATTTTTCTTTATTTTTTTTGTGTGAGAGTACTGCGACTCCTGCTTTTCTGTGGCATGGATAACATCAATAAAAGAGACAGTAGGGAGAGAAAAAGAAATATACAACTTATATTACACTGTGTTATGAACAAAATATAAATCTATAACTCTATGTTATATTTACATAATTATCTTTCTTGATTTTTCAAGTTGAGATAGTAAGATATTTTTTGTTTTACTTGTAATAATTCTTACTTTGTTTTGAGCTCCACTCATGACTTTGATTGTCTTAAATAATATCATCATCATCATAATTTTCATTGTCTTGATTTGGGGTCAGACGTCCTAATGCCCCACCGACCCACCTCACGCCCTAAAATTGGGTTGATCCACCAGCATCGGGTTGAACCATGTTGTGATAACAGGGGTGACTATACAGCTAAATTAAGACCCAGAGGCTCATAATGTGGCATGTAGCGAACATCTACAGCGAGAATGATTGTGGAGATCACGATGCGACGGCACACCTGAACAGTGGTCACGGCTCCTGGAGCGTCGCGTGGAGCTCAAACAAAGCAAAGGGCTCCTGATGAGAAGTGACTTTTTAAGATACTGTATATATACGTTTGGCCGTCTCACACACACACACATAGAGGAACACCTTTGTGGATCACAGTAAACACCGCTTTCCTATGATAAAAACAAACAAAAGAAAACACCAAACAAAGCATATGTACAGGATTTTAAATCTAGAATACTAGATTTTATAAAAACAGAAAAGGGACAGCATAGGATTCGTTTGGTTGTCGTAATAATCTCTTCATTTGACACGTGTATGCCTGTGTGTGTGTGTGTGTGTGTGTGTCTTAGCGATTGTGTTTGTGCATGTATGTGTGCGGATCCAAGCCCAAGATGTTCCACTGTGTCTCGGTGAGGCGGCCATAACTAGTAAACTGGGACGGGATTCTTTGTTCACAGGAAACAGTTTCCAAAAATGATAAAACTGATTTCCAGGGGAAAAAAATGAAAGTAAAAGGCAAAATAAAAGAGAAGAAACTTCACATTATACATTATGATAACCGTTACAAATAAAATAATGATAACAATTTAAAGAAATAAAAATCCTGTTCTTCCTTTCCTCAGAGTCTGAGTGCTTTTTAGAAATGGCAAAGGAGTGCCGGCGTTGAGTCTGTCTGTCCAGCTCGCTGTTCTAACCCCGCCACGAGGATTAATACGAAACAAACGCATCAAAAAGGAAAGGGAACAAACAAATGCAAAACAAAGCAAGGTAAAATGACAACTTTTGTTTAGATCTAAATACCTACAGCTAAATAGAATAATGTTTCATCAACTGTCATAGTTTCATATGGTCATCAAAACGCAATATAGAGGAGAAAAATAAATTATACTGTACATAACTTACTAAACTTAGGAAACGCTGACCATCCTTATAATTATTGTTAATAATATTATTAGACTAGAGGCAGTTTGAAGAGAAATAATAAAATACAGTATTCTAATACAAACAGAAACACTGACAGGCTGCTTCAGCTTAGCTCCGCCCACTGCGGGCAGCAGGACTGTGTTGATTGAAGGGAGCAGGAGAACACTGAGGGTGTGTATACATGTGTGTGTGTGTGTGTGTGTGTTACAAATAAAAACAGCAGCAGTGTAAGCCCGTCTTTCCGTGTCCTGGACATTTTGGGCCTTTTTCCTCACACTGGAAATGAGATTCTACGCACACACCGACACACACTGCCGAGTTCGTACTGGTGTTTCGCCCCGGAAGAGGTGAAAATAAAAGGGACGAAGCGAAAAAGTGACTGGCGGATTGTCTCACAACACAGTGCTTTCGTTTCGCTCCGGGGACGCCCTTGTCTCCCTTTGAAGACCCCCTTAACGTGGGATGGTCCACGCTGCAATGGTCAGTCTTGGCTGGACCGATCCAACCGGGGAGCGGGCAGTCTCAAAAAACACATGGGGGGGGGGAAGGGGGAAGGGGGCACACTGAGAGCTCAAAGAAAAGATATGTCTTTTGTTCAAATAAACATGTCTGATGTCTGTCTGCTTTACAACAAAAGGAAAAAGAAAAGTCTCTTTTTTCTATTATTATTCAAACTTGTAGCACAAAAACAACAAATCACATTCACAAGCCACTTATTGGCACCGTGTACCTGAGTGAGAATATTATAGAACCGAAGAACAAAAAAAAAAAAGCAGTTTTTTATTTTTTAAAAGTGTCTCTCGTTTATAAACAGGTCCGCCATCTTAAAGTGTCATCTGTTCGCCTTTGACAGGTCCACTGATCCGTCTGTCATTTTTCAAAAGTCTCCTTTTCCTACAAACGATTCTAAAAGGTTGCTTTTTGAGCATGATTTTGATGTCTCCTCACTCAACTTGCAGTAGTACTTGAATATTCCTCAGCGAGCGTCAGAAGCCGGCTCGGTCGTCTCGTGCTCCCAGACTCCAGTTTGTGTAACAGTCAGTGTGAGTGACAGGTCCTGTGCTTCCGTTGATTGGTCAGAATGCTGGTATCAGGACTCCAGTGGGAGGGTCTTGGCTCTGTGAGAAGAGTCCACGTTGGTCAGGAGGGGGCTGGGGGGACGGGGAGGGGGACGGGGGGGACGCTGGCGGGTGTTTGTGAGGTCGGGACCCAAGGTAATTGGCAAAAAGAGAAAGTTTTCTTCCTGATTGGTGGGTTTGGGCTTGTGTGGGATCAACCAGCGTGGGGATTGGCTTCTAAATTGGGCTTCTGTCGCGCCGCCCTACTGGGTGATGTGGTTGTCGTTGTCGCTGGTGTAATCTGCTTCTTCGTCCTCGTAGTCGAAGTCGTCGTACACGTCGCCGTTGCTGTCGTCCAGCCGCAGCTCCTCCTCCTTGATCCGCGGCTCGTCCCCCTTCAGGCCAGCCATGTGGGGGTTCTGGTGGTGGTTGGCGTTGGGCTCGGGGCTGCTGGACATGCTTGAGTGCTCTGACGGCATTTGGGGGGAGGGGATTCCTGCCATGGAGAGGGTACCTGGGTAAACCACGCCTGCGGAGGACAAGGGCAACTGGCCCTGCTGCCTGTAACACACAAGGAGGAGGCGTTTTAGTTCATGACAGCTTCAAAGTCCGTCAGACGGCTAATGTGTCCGAAAGTGACTACACGTGCTGACCCCGAGGGTTTCCAGGTCTTTGATGCTAAGACAAGATAAACAGCTGCTGGCTGTAGCTTCACATTCAGTACAGAGGACGCGTGATCCCTCACCACCGGCTGGATTGGTGTGAACCGTTCAGCACAGAAGGCGTTTGTTTTCTTTGAATACCTTTTAGCACACCGAGGAGAGGTAACACGGTGTGATTCCCAAGAGAGATTAGAGGAAAGTCTGGAAAAGGTATGCTTTTTTTCATTTTCCTAATTTCATATTTAACTTTAGGTTGAGAACCATAGTCTTTGAATTTACATTCAAATGATGGCTCATTAAGGGAACGGAAACTCTTTAATGATGAGATTTAATGAGGTCTCAATTAAACCTGAAGTTAAACCAATTAGGAAGAAAATCCAGAAACTTATCAAATCTAAATGAGAGATGTTGTGTCAAACCTCTTGGTTGGTGTTGATATATAACATTTACAGCATAAATCTATGAATCTTATTTTGTTTTTACTTGAAGCTTCATCATGGGACATGACACATGTTTAGAAAAAAAAAAAAAAATGTTCCAACTAAATGAAGTACAAGAGCAAAAGCTACTCAGAAGATAGAAATCAAAAACGTAACTACCCCAAAGTATAAAAAAACCCTATTCACTATCTTACGACTCATCATACAAAACAGTTCCCCTAAACAGTTCCCCTACCCCACACTGAAGTATTGTCTCATTTCCTGCCTGCGGGACCTCATGATGGCTTTGTACTCGCCGATGCGCAGCTTCTTGCCGTCCACCAGGCAGGTGCGTTTGGGCCGCGGCTTGTACTTGTAGTCGGGGTATTTCTCCAGGTGCTGCTTGCTGAGGCGAGCCTGCTCCTCGTAGTACGGCTGCTTCTCCAGGTTGGTCATGGCTTTCCAGCGGGAGCCTGGGCGCGGAGGGGCGGGGGGGGGGGGGGGGCACAACGTTAACAACGAGGATAACGGTGAGATGCACTTTGCAAGAGCGTGAAAACAATCCGCTGGCAATGTAAAACAATTAATAAACAGCCGCTATGTTCGTTATATAGAAATAAAACCACAAACAATCAGCTCAAAGAAGTGTGTGAATTAATCCCGCTTTAAGATCAATTACATTGTGCTAGGAACAAATGTCTGCGCTGACCCCGTGACCCTACATCCCTTGTGAATACAGACACAATTACACACACACGCACGCACACACACACACACACACACACACGCGCACACACACACACACAGCCACAAGCTGAAGCGCACACAGAAAGAGGTTAATGAGGAGAGCGCTGTGGACAACAGGTCCTTATCTAAACTAATGAGGGCTTCACTTAACCTGCTGTCATCTCTCTCTCTCTCTCTCTCTCAGCTCAGTTTCCTGCTCATAGATTTGTAGTATCAGTTCACTGAGTGTGTGTGCGTGTGTGTGTGCGTGTGTGTGTAATCTTGAGTATGTCTTTCCCTGTGTGTTTCATATCTGGTCTGAATTTGCACTTGACTACTGTAGGTTTAATGGGTAAAAGCTGTCAGCACTTGGCTGTTCTCGCTCTCTGTCTTTCTCTCTCTGTTCTGCGATCTGTTAGCAATCGAGAGAGGGGGGGTGGGGGGGGCGGTTGGGCGGCGGAGAGAGAGAGAGAGAGAGAGAGAGAGAGAGAGAGAGAGAGAGAGAGAGAGGGGGCTTATTAAAACCACATTTCCCTGTGTTATAAAACGCTTAGGAGCTCTTTAAAATGTCAGGGCTGATCCCGGCGGTACGGGGGAAATGTCAGGCGGCCTCGCGCTGCTTGTTTAATGCATAATGAATTATATCATCATTTGTCGGAGCCGTGCTCTCCCCAGTCGTTCATTAACAGCCGCTTACACAATGCCGCCGCGTGTAATGAAATCACAGTGTGTGCTCGTGAAAGTGGGAAATAGGAGCCGCGGTACATGCATCGCTCCTTTCGCCTGGGTTGGGTGACGGGGGGGGGGGAGTGGGGGGGAAAGGCTCCTGTCACTCAAAGCAGACCGCACGTGTGTGTGTGTGTGTGTGTGTTTTACCGAGGATCTTGCTGATGTTGGAGTTGTGCATGTCGGGGAAGGCCTGGAGGATCTTTCTCCTCTCGTCCTTGGCCCAAACCATGAAGGCGTTCATCGGCCGCTTGATGTGCGGCTCTGCGCTGCCACGACCCCGAGCCTCCCGGAATATTCTGGAGTCTGACACGCTGGGGGAGCCTGAGGGTGGGGGAGAGCGGGGGGAGTAGGTGGAGGCAGAAAGAAGTACAAATGAAGACATTACATTTGTATAACAGTGTGCCTGGTGAAATTGTTGACATATTTTGAGGTTTTTAATTTTTTTTTCAATTAACCAAATTATGTTTAAAAATAAACTAAATAAAATTATACCAACAGTATTTTTCTTTAAATGAAATGAATCTCCTAAAATGAAGAAAAATCTCATTTTTCAATACTTCTTTACAGCAATGAGGAAGACTGCCCACGCTGTCCCCTAAATGGCCACACGCATGAGTGTGTGTGTGTGTGTGTGTGTGTGTGTGTGTGTTTGTGGGTCCCTACCGTCAGAGTCTCCGCTCATGGTGAAGTCCAGCATTGCGTGGCTGAACTTGTCCTCTGCCTGCTGCTTCAGCTGTTGACTCAGACTCTCCAAGGCTGCCTTGTCCTAAACAACACAAACAGTGTCAGTGAGTGAGCTGAATACAAAGAGTGTGAATACAGATGAATGAGTGAAACCAACCTGCACGGATGCAAGAAAATGTGCGATCTAATAGATTTCTGGTTCTTCAATATTTTTTTAAATCTCTGATATTATTCAAAACAAAGCTAAAAGGTGCAATTGTTTCATGTGAAAAATTCCTGTTTTTGAAGCATGGAAATTCAAAGACTTTTTCTGATGGCCCAAAAGAAAAAAAAGGTAACAAATGATTGAAGGAAGCATATCCCCTTTGATGGCGATTCCTCTTTTTTTTTGTTGTAACAGTTCCTCAAACAGATGAAGCCGATGAGGGCAGTCGCTTCAGCAGACACACAGTTTGTGTTTTGGTCCAGGGGAAATTTGGGTAAATGTCAGCAGCAAATTGTTAGTTGAGTGCTGTACGCCTGCATGCTTGAACACACATCTGTGTGTATGTTTGCATGTGAAAGAATGCTGATTACATTCAGTCCTATTTGGATGTTTACTGTTTTGTGTGTATACTGTATATTATGTGTGTGGTGTGTGTGTGTGTGTGTGTGTGTGTGAGTGGACTCCTGGCAGCCACCTGCGAGAGTGGAGTGCAGCGGCTTGCCTCTCTCTCACAGAGGCCCCCAAGGGTCGACGCATTAGAGAGAGAGAGAGCGGGAGAGTGCAGCGCGGACGAGAGCGAGGCCACGCCGCGCGGCCCCCTGGGTATTTATTACAACCAATAAAAGGCTGATTTACTGAGCATTTACATGCGTAATGCAAGCAGCCGGCACACTCTCTGCTAGAACATGCGCGCACACACACACACACACACACACACACACACACATACCGTAGTTCACCAGCGCTTTACAGTTTAATTACCCGATCAGGAGCCGTACCCAAAACACTGTCGTCTTCTAAAACAACCTTCCAAAAAGTGTGCCTCTCCATTTCCATGTGACCCTGTCGATCCGGCTGGCGCGATGCGACGAGGGCAGAATGATAATGAAAGGCATTTTCTCTGTTTTTGTCCAGCACGGTTTAATTGTTAGAGATAATTTCACCCCCCAGAAATGGAATAAATATGGCTAAAAAGACATGTAGGTGAGAATGGAAGGCAGAGGCAAGCTGCGCAAATGTTCTTTTTTGG
The DNA here is from genome assembly GCF_949316345.1 of Pungitius pungitius. Taxonomy (NCBI): domain Eukaryota; kingdom Metazoa; phylum Chordata; class Actinopteri; order Perciformes; family Gasterosteidae; genus Pungitius; species Pungitius pungitius. The sequence continues at coordinate 9,267,901 of NC_084901.1, forward strand.
TTCATTTGCAAGTAATTAAAAAAAGAGTTTTATTATGAATGCATTATGTTTTTATAAGGTAACAGTTACCCGCCAGATTCAGCAATTTTGTATGCAAACGACAATGGAATTTTCCTCATTTCACACAAGTGATCAGCCTCATTCAAACCTATTTCGAGGAAAAAAGGAGCACAAAATGTGTTTCACACTTTACGGTTCCTCTCCTCAATGTGGCGTTACAAAGGGCTTTTTGCTGTGTGTGTGTGTGTGTGTGTGTGTGTGTAGGAGACAGAGATGGAGATGAAGCGGGAGACAGAGTGGATGACAGCCTAGTCTGACATTAAGCCCCAGCACAGTACATGAGAAAAGTGGATTGAATGGCTGACACTGCAGCCGAGACACAAAGTAGCGACAAAACTAATCCTCTGAGTGTGTCTGAGATGACACCGTTGTATCCGGATGCCAAGAGCTCGCCGGCTTCACACTCGCGCAGCACAAAGCCAAAAGGCCGAGGAAGCAGGAGTCGCCGTGGAGCGCTTTGGTTTAGAAAGCAGAGAAAGAGACATTTTCGTCTAAAATCCATTTAAAATTCCTTTTTATACAAAAAAGGCTCATATATAATTATTTAACATCAAATGGCCAAAATTATAAATATACGTTCCTTGTCTTATTCTTGGAAAAGAACGATTTTTACCGGAAAAAAACATTTACCGGTAAAAATATATTATTTAATAAGGCTGACAAAATTCATAATTTCTACCATTATAAAAACTCACAAAAACAGGAAATCCTCTAGCCCGCAATTTCTCTGAATTCTTTCATAAAAGCAACCGATTTAACATGAAAGGACAAAAAAAGACATAATAAAATAATCTCTCGTATTTACTACCCCATTGCTGTGAAATATAGCAACTAAATTCTTCCTTTTAGTGGAACGCACATGGAGTGGTAAAACATGCTCCTGAAATGTTTTTCCTGATACTCCCATCTTCCCAGTTTATTCCCTTGTGCGAATCGAATTCTAAAGGATTGAGCTATTAGTCTCAATCCTTTAGTGTATAGAAAATACTGGGTTGAATACATGAACCATATTGATTGTTTCAAATGCATCCGATGAGTGAGATGAAAACAGAAAGAAGAAAGAAACAGAGATGTTGAATGTCAGCGGTGCAGATGCTTCAAGCACACTGTTGCTCCGTAAGTATGCGTGTGTGTGTGTGTGTGTGTGTGTGTGTGTGTGTGTGCGTGTGCGCCCGCGTGCGTGCAAGCGCATGCACCAGCTGACTCCCAATGTGTTTAACAAATAACCACAATTTAGCCACGCTGCCGAGGAGCCGGCGCCGTCACTTCACATTACCGTCTCCCCAACGCCACACACACACACACACACACACTCAAACACACTCAAACACACAAGAAGCCCTGTAGTGCGCCTCACAGACACGCTCATTACCCTTCGAGACGCCTCTGGTTTTACCTTATCTGGCCCTGTTTAGCTTCAACACATTTCAGCGAGTGCATTGTACACCGATTTACCTCCTACATAGTGCATGTAGTGATGGCATATGGCAAGACAAATTATTACACACTAACAATGAGACGGTATGGCTTGGGATCGTTTAATTTTCTTTGCATATTGCCTTATTGGGAGAGTTTATGAATTTCAATCAGCCGTGCTTTTACTTTTTCTTTTCTTTTTAGATAATACATGAATTGCCTCTCTAGCTTTTTTGATGCTACTCAAGAGTGGGAGTCGTTTGGCATAGAAATATTAATATCAAAATGAGTATTTGACCACATGAAAGAAGCAAATGTATAAATATCAAAATCAATGTATGATTACATTTTAGAACAAAAAAGAACAAAAAAATAGATTTGGGTTTGGGTTTTATTTTGTGATTTTCCTTTTAGTTTTGTGCAAAGCATATTTTGTGGGGCAGTCAGAGGCTGAAAAACCTTCCATCTATGTAGTGTAAAATATTTTGAGTGCATTGCCTAATAAATATGATATGTAACAAATCAATACAATTATTTTAAATCTTGATTTTCAATCCTTTGGAAGTTGTCTCCTGTTGCCAAGGTTACAGCCCACCATGCCACAAGCAAACATGAAAGTGGATAGACGGTGCTTTACCTTGTCCGAGCGTCCGTTGTTGAGGCTCAGGTTGCTGACGGCGGCGACCTTGGCGTCCAGGACCTGCTGCTCTCTCTTCAGCTGCTCCTTCATCTGCCTGGCCTCTGCGAAGGCCTTGCTCACAGCCTCGTGGTCGTTCAGATAGGCGGTCGTGGACAGCGTGGACAACAAGTCTGCTGAGACGAAGACGGGGACACAGAGAGACGGGGGCGGGCGATTAATTTGGTTTTGCAGAGTCGGGAGTTGTATGCAAAAACGTGATTGGAGTTGAGGGTCTTTAACTACTATATTTGAGTCTGTTTAAAAAAAAAAGAAGATAATAACAAATGTTATTTGGAATAGAAATGAATGTGTGTTTATGCTTTAAACCTGACAGGAGGTTTTTCATCCGGAATAAATCTTCCCATGAACCATGAGGTAAAGACATTAACATACACTTGATGAGGGAGTTTGCCGGGGCATGTGTGTATGTGTGTGTGTGTGTGTGTGTGTGTGTGTCACTCTCACACACATTGACCACTTGACTGTCGAGCTGGGCACATGTGAGTCACAGTGTGCCCCTAGCTAGCCTTGCTACAAGCGTGTCCCCGCCTCCCCCACCTGCTCTGAGCCGTAAACACACACACACACACACACACACAGGAACAAACAACAACACGCACACAAGCACTCGTTCACAACTTCAACCCTTTGCGTAATCCCATTAGAACTCCCACCTTTCAGTACACACACACACACACACATCTGAACCCTTACTGGTCACATGACTCTTAGGACTCTTACTAAGAAGTCCTGCTAATTTCCCCAGTTGAGAGCATCTGGCCCGCCACCTCACAAAGATCACATCTAGCCGCTGTACTATTTGTATTATTTCCGCAGCTTAGCCGTGGATGAGGCATCTGCTCTGACCGTGTGTTTTCAGGGTGGTGTGCGCCGCTATCGCCTCTATCCATCAGTGGCGTTAGCCCTTAACAAAGAGCCCTGGCTGGCTTATGGGTGCTTATTAGGGCTAATCCGCACCGCTAAAGCCATCTCAGGCCATATTAACAGCTTCAGATTGATAATGACAGAGCGGTGAACTCTTTCTGAAGTCATAACCCGGCAAATCAGGATGTGAGCGAGGCCCCCCAAAAAAAAGGAGTAAAAAAAAGGCGGGGTTGGGGATGGGGGAAGGGGCTTTGGGGTCGGGAGAGGGGGGTGGTCCATTTTAATTTGAAGTTGAAAGAGAGGGAAGGGACCGCTCATGAATGTGTGTGCGAGTCCGGATTAAACTGACAGCGAGATGACTCTCTCCCCTTCTGACAAATGTTGTGAGAGCAATACCTTTTTGACCCCCCCTAAAAAAACTCCTACAGGGAGTTGAAGGTGGAACTGTACGGAAATGTGCGAAGGTGGTAGAAACGACGGGAGGCTGAAGGCCCTTCACTTCGGTTTGAGGCGGACGGAGGGAAGAAGTAAGAAAAAGAGACCGTGGGCAGGAAATCATGCGCACCTTTTTGATGGAAGGTTAAGTTACTGAAAATGAGTCATCTTTATACCTGCAGATATGACCCAGATACTTTAAAAGCCCTGGGGAGCATGAACAATATCACATGCAGATTCTCAAGGACTTTATTAAAGGAAATATGTTTAGTTAAATTCTACTCGATCTTTTGGGTGTTCTTTAACATAAAAAACAACTCTTCCCGCTTAAATCTGAAGAAAAATTGTAATTTCCTCTCAATCTACTGAATGTGTGTCTGTTGATTTGTTCCTGTCTGAATCTAAATAAGGTGAATCCACATTCGTAATCCGTACCCGCCCACACACATACGCACACACTCTTCCTACTCCCACATCAAAACGACTGCCTCTAGACTCTTTTCCAATTTGTCTGCACCTTCTGCCCCCTCTGAACTTGTAACAGGAATCCTAATGCGACGATGAGCTGCAATAACAAACGTGCTGGTGACCGGCTAAACTCAACAGATGGGACCGCGAGCTGCAACCTAACTGGGATTTGCGACACACTGGTCCCCGCGCACAAACTCATTCAGCGGGGATCACACACAAACTTTAAACATTGTAATCCATTTTTCTGAACAAAAAACATCTGGGACCGCAAATCCACTAATCTGATATTAAATCCGCCGATTTGTTGAAAAACAGTGAGATTAGCCAAGAAGTCAGAAAAAAAATGACTAACTGCCTATTGCATAGGAGGAGGTGGGATTGCGAGTGTGTGTGTGTGTGTGAGGCTTTGTGTGCGTTTGAGTGTGTGTGCTGTCATTGTGTCATTAATGCCGGGTGTTTGCGCTGTCCTGGCTCATGTAAGAGGCTTGTCTAATCTCATTGGTGATACCTCCTGTCTGTCATGCGCTCCCCTCTTTATTATTCTCCCGCTTCGTCGCTCAAAAAAAAAAAAAAAAAGATTGCTAATCCCTGTCTCTCTCTCTCTCTCTCTCTCTCTCCACTTCGCCGCTTCCCCTCACTCCCTGTGTCTCTCTGTCTCTTTCAGTCACTAATAAACACATAACAATGAAGCAGCCCCGAGGCAAATAGCGACGCGAGAGAAGAACACAAACACACTAATTATAGGCTGTTACATATGTGTAATATTTAAACTATAAGTGTTGTGTGACAAATGGATTAAAAGTACTGAATGGTGATTTATTTATGTCATATTTCATGTACATGTGCATATGGCCTGGTATGATTACGATACTGGCTGTAGCAACAATGGCATCTCTACGAGTGGAATGCTATTTGTGTCATCTCCACCACCAGCAAGACATTTACTGTTTTTAGGCTCCTTTCAATATGCCATTGAGAAACAATGAGGATTTGTTATTTTCATACTTTTAGCCATCCATTGTGATGGTGATAATATTTTGCATGCACTACACTGCTAGTGGAATAGGAACTGTGACGGTGGCTATTGATTTTTACATCATTAGAAGTAATATGCCAAGGTCTTATGTAAAGCTAACCTGTTAAGTTGTTACAGCTTACTAGCTAGGTAGGTTTTGTAAGACAGTGTGGTCCCCTGTGTTAGTTCATAAGTCATAAAGCTCGGATTGGTTGAATGTTTCATTTACGGGAATGGTGGGTCAAGAATCTCAACAATTAACTTCCTTAATAAGCGAAGGTCAACAAAGGAAAAAAGACCTAAGTGGCAGTACCTTTAACTGTTCCAGTGTGTGTGTGTGTGTGTGTGTGTGTGTGAGATGGATACTTCAGTCCCCTTACCTATCGAGCTGACTCTGGTCGGTGGACCCCCGATACTGGAGGGGGCGACGCTGTGCTTCCCGGAGCCGGCGGGGCCCAGCTTGGCGCCAGCAGCAGCAGCGACCTGTGGGGAAGTTGGGGGGGAGTTGGGTGACTTGCTCTCGGATGCCTTAGGCTTGGCCGACAGGTTCAGTGGCTGTGCACCCTCACTGTCCTGCAAAAACCAAAACAGCACAGTTTCGCCTGCTGTGACCACCGTAGCAAATTGGGAGCGAGAGGCCCCCCGTCAACAAGACCACACGCAAATGGAGGCTTTAACACGCACAAGCGAAACGGGAGCCCATGCACAGCGGTGGGACGGAGGACAAGGCGCATGCCGCTGCCCGCATCCAAGCGGCTCGTCGCAGGCAGAGAAATAAAAAGCACGGACAGCAACAAATATTTATCCATTTTGGTGCACACCACTGACATTTACATGCAAAATCACTCACTTCCTATCACAGCGAGCAACGGATGACTCATGCACATGCGTGTGCACACTGCACATGCACTATAATTGCTGCTCTCGGCATGCTTCAAACAAGAGCAACATTCACACCTGAGGCAAAGAAACACCTTAAAATCTACAATGAACAGAGGCCTCTCTCTGAGACGCTCTTTTACAGCTGTGGCTCCAAAGACACGAGGATGTCTCAAACATCTGACAGTGTCTGCCACTTCGATGTGCACGTGCTCCATTAGCAGTCAGGAGCCGCTAACCGGCTGTTAACACGGGAGTGAACAGCCAAGCAGCACTTTCAGCCTCAAAGACACACACACAGTCCCAGGGACCAAACCATATATCTTATATATAAATATATCTTCAAATCCGTTCATTCATCTAAATGTGAGGATGTCTGCACACAAAGATAACCTCAACACAAGTAACAGACAGCGGCCCCCCTGAATGAATCGGCATCCGATGCCAGGGGCTGTTATCACGTTAATTGTCGTGGCAGCACCCCCCTGCTGACGACCATATCCAATCATGAAGAGCCTTGCCGGGTCATGTGACAGGAAGGAAGGAATTAGATGGCCCAGGGGCCAGATGTACACAGACCACTCTGTGTAATTAAAACGCCACAGGTAAAAGGCCGACACCACACGGGACGGTGGGAGGGGGGGGGTTTAGAAATTCAATGTCTTTGTATCGTTTTGTTCTAATGAAAAAGTGAATTTACAATGAACTTTTTTGCAGGTTTGGCCCTATTCTAACTTCATGTAAACCATGGAATAGAATGGAGACATGATTTCTCTTTATTTTCTGGTCATTAGTCTAATTGCTGCTTAGGCAGAGTAGAATCCAGCATACAGTGGGATACTGCATCTGTGCGTGTGTGTGTGTGTGTGTGTGTGTGTGTGGTATATCCACTCATTAAGGTCGACTCTCCCTCATTCCAACTCCTTGAGTCGTACTAAGCCTTATGAGCTCCTCACAACTCAATTAAGCCCTTCCAATTAAGCTGCTACATGTGTACGTGCCCATGCCTGTGTGCGAACACCACTTTGTGTGTGTGTGCGACGAGTCCTAACCGGATTGTCCTTCATTAGGGGGGTCTTTCTCAAAAAGATGGAGGACCCCCAAAGATGCCTTCAGTGAGACAATGGGCCGGAGAAGAAGAGGAGAGAAAGGAAGAGAGAAACACTGAGAGGGATCTTCTCAATCCTGACCCATATTATGGTGGGCTTTGGCTCGAAACGCGTTTGAATATTTATTACAAACAGATAATGCCTCTGCTTCTTGTACAGTAGAATGGGGGGAGTTCCCTCTCTGCGCCAAGCCAAATCCTACGGTGGGAAGGTGGCCAACCTGCATTATGCCAGTGTGGAGGAATTAGTTTAGACAGTGGAGCTCAGAGGCTTGGACTGAGTTGTTTATATGTGTGTGTGTGTGTGCGCGCGTGTGTGTTTTTCAGTCCGAGACATTGTTCAACAAGCTCTAAATCTGTGTGTATATGTGTGTGTGTGTGTGTGTGTGTGTGTGAGAGAGAGAGAGAGGCCCCTAAAGCTTCTGAAAGCCTTGGAATCTCGAATTAATACAATTGCTTTTGTGTCTCTCTTGGCTGATGAAACAGTCTCCAGCTTTGGGACCAAAAACATGCAGAGTGACAACGAGAGCCAGAGGGACAGAGCGGAAGCGGCAAGGGAGAGATAATGTGTGTGTGTGTGTGTGTGTGAGTGAGTGTGATGGGGCTGTATTTCACTTGGGTGGATGCGAAGGCGACACCAGGGTTCTGCATCTTATCACTGGGGCTGATGGTTCAATTAACAGGACAAGTGTGTGTGCCACCACTGTTTATCCTGCAAAGACCTTTCCATCCTGCTCTCTACTTTCATCGCTCTGTCCTTCCTCCTCTCTTTCTTCCCTTGCACCGAGAAGCGACTGCTCGGATATTAATTATATTGTCGTATTTAATTCTCTCAGCCAGAATGGCGACACAGAGGAGGCCGACAGGACAGATGTGTACACTACGTGGCACCAATTCAAACACTGTCTCCTCAAGTACATTTGATAATTTGTATTTGTAGAAAACACGGGAGCAGACGTGGCTTTAACTTGACTGTTTAGAATGATGTTTTATTTGAGCTAATTAGGCTATGACGGATACTCATATCCATTAGGGTGACATTACAGTGCTACCATGTAAATCTACTCGGCAGTAACTTTAAAGCCATGCTTTTAATGTTAAGTAAAACATACTTAAAGGTGCAAAATTATTCCTTTAGGTGCTTTATATTTATTATATAATTGATTTATTATTACTGATGCATAAACATGCCATTATTATTACAACTACATTATCTACTGCTAAATTGTTTAAGGACATATTTTAATATAAAATGAATATACAAATAAAATTATATCACAGAGGATTAAAGACTACAATATTTGTTGGTTTGAAAAGAATTGTAACATAGCATGAAAAAAGTACATCACACTTGCTCTTAAGCGTAGTAGTTAAGGTAAATGCACAGAGTCACCGTTCTTGTGTGTGTGCATGTCAGAGCTGCTGACATATGGTGCATCATTGGAATCTCACTGTTGTATGGGTCTGTATGCATGCCTGCCTGCGTCTAACGGTCCACTCTTGCGTATAAGAAAGCCTCATGTTTGCTGCAGTGATTTGTGCATGGGCATGTGTGTGTGTCTGTGTGTGAAGGGGCTAGTTGGCATGGTGTCTCCTTCAACACCTGAGTGGGTGTGTGTGTGTGTGTGTGTGTGTGTGTCCGTGTCTCACCCGAGGGTAAAGCACTTAAGCAGTGAGCGCCTGAGTCCAAACAGCTGTGAGCAGAGGCAGGCAGCGCGTCTCTAAATGACTAGAGACCTGAGATGGAGCCCACAGGGGGAGCACACCTCTGAAATATACATGTCACTCGCCCAGAGAGAGACGGAGTGTAAGAGCGAATGAGTGAGAGCGCCGCCGTGGTCAGCCTGACTGAAAGAAATCAAAGAAGAAATATCGATAAAAATGCAAGGAAACACTTATCTAAAGTTTGTGCGAGTGCACAGTGGGAGTGACGCCAAAACTGCGCTGCGGTTAATTGGCCAGTTTGGCTCCACGGGGCCCGTCGCGGGGGCCATGCGGGGCCACACCCCAGTCTGCCACTTCAGCTGGACCGGGGAGGCCGTTTCCTCTCCCCCACAGGCCGCGGCACTTGCCTGTCAGCCCAACTCCATATATATGGTAATAAGACGAGGGTGTCAGCGGAGCTACGGGGGAGGGGCCGATGGACAAGGACGGGGTCAACCGTGAGCTTTAATCTGTGCCACGAGATAGTCCCATAGCTAGAGTGTATGTGTGTGTGTGTGTGTGTATACAGGGGCGGGCAGAGGCCAAGAACAAAGATTTGGCGAGTAGAAAAGCAAAATATGTTGTGGATGACAGGAAAGCAAAACAAAGAAGGAGACACATGGAAAGGAGAGATGGAATGAAAGACCACGAGAGGAGAGGAAAGAGAGAAATACAAACATTTGGGAAGACTTTCTTAAGAGTTGTGAGCACAACTCACAAATGGTTCTGTGGGGGATTTTGATGGTGTTGTCTAACTTTTTTGATGGTGTTGTCTATTTTCCAATGGGTCTGTCAATGACTCTGTTATTTGGGACTGATCACCACACTTGTGGGGGGTCCAAGAGTGGACAGCGGATTGCACGGGGAGTGTGTGTGTGTTGGCGGGAGGTGGTCAGTGGTCCAGATATCCCAACCAGATATTCATAGAATTCCACTTGGATGGACACGAGGCTTCCCCTCGCCCACATTGTGCAGCCAGCCGAGGAAACGGCACAAACAGAAATACCTCCTCAAATCCAGCGCCACCACACACCAGCTGGGGGTTTGTGATAAAGTCGTGCTGTGGTTGGGAGGTTTTAGGGAACCAGGTTGTACCAGGATGTGCATTACTATGAGCAGCAGACCGGTGCTCAGACACTTGTTTGATTGAAAAAGAAAAAAAAAACACTTTGGGATGCGACCTTCAAACAGATCATGCACCAAACACAATCTTGTCCAGGCAGGCATGCACTCCGTCAGTCTCAGTGTAGTACTAGAAAGGCCCAAATGTATACAGGTTCACTGCAAAAGTCACTTCTGGCTAGAATTAATTTTTCAAATGGTTTGTTTTCTCTGAACATGACAAATATAATGTCATTTTGAATATTTTTGTACTACAATTAAAATAAATAAAAATCAATTTGAGAAAATACTGGCACTTATCTAAGACAGTAATACTGTCAGGACTCACAGTGACAAAAAGGCAGTCTGCTGTCCCACTGGCATTTCTAGCACTAAACGCACATACACACACAGACACACACAGACACACACACAGGCATACAAAAGAGGCTTACCTTGGCCTTGTTTGGGAGCGGGGAGCTGCGGCCCTTCTCGCTCTGGGAGTGTGTGTTGGTGGGCGGGGAGTGTGTGCCCAGGTTGCCTTGCTGTGGCATGCCGCCTCCGTGCTGCTTGGCCCCCGGGGAGACCTGCATGGCCGCCAGCTGAGCTGCATACAACTGCTGCAAGGTGAGAGAGACAGGCAGAGGGACAGACAGGAGGGACAAGAGAAGAAAAAAGAGGGGGGTGGATGGGGGGGCGGGGGAGGGGGGGGGGACAAGGAGGAGGTGAAAAAAAAAAAAGGAGAAGAAAGGGGCAACATGAATAAGTGAATACTCGAGAGCGCGCAGACAAAAAAGAAGACTGGCTAAAAAGCTCTGGAAGAAGAGGCCATTAGTGTCCCGGCCTCTGTTTGTGTGACAGAGAGAGATAGAGAGGGACATCTCCACTGTCAACCCCCCTCCCTCACCCCATGGGAGACGCGCTAACAGCCTCTCTGACAGGCCTAGAGATGGCCAAGTCCCCTCCAGGTGCATCGTGGGAGAAAGGGAAAACATCCCGGCTATCGAGGTCACGCTGGAGAGCCCGGCTCTCTGTTCAAGGTGAAAAAAAAAAAAAGTGATGATGGAGAATAAAAAAAAGGGAGGGAAATTTGTGAAGCCACAAGCCAAATGGGACATGCCAGAAGTGTCTTTTCTGTGTAAGGACGATAAGACGTGAAATAACGCGCCATGAAACGCTCTAAAATGAAGACGAATCCAAACTGCTGTGCAAAACACAAAAACAGGTTCTCCCCTATTTTTGTTTATGTATTTAATTAATTTAAAATTAAATAAAAGCATTATGGCTCGAGCTGCTATGGTGTGAACATACTCGGGAATATTTATTCAATACTACAGTATCACACAAAACAGTCCCTGGCCAGTATTTGCACAGCAACAGACACAGCCGAATATTCCCAATTTGGAAGGAGCTTCAATGTTCAGAAACACTTCTTTGCGTCTATCTTCCTCCTCGAAAAACCGTCCTGCAAAGCTGAGTTACTTTCATGTCGGCTAATACAAATCTCTAAGACGGCGTTTTGTTTTTTCAGAATTGTTATTCCGTCCTCTGAAGAGCAACAGAACGGGTTGTTTAACGAGAAGTAACTGATGTGTTGTTGTGTTTTTTTTCTGAATAGTTATAATTGTTATCATTTATTTCTGGTGGAAAAATTTTCTGGAAGGGGACCATCCTTTTTCTTTTTTTCTTTTTTTTTTTAGTTTAACTTCCGTCCTTCTGTTGGAGCTTGGCTGCCGGCCACCGGCGTCAAACAAAGGCTGGTTTATGCAAATGGATAAGGAAGAGATGCTGTCGCTGCTCTCTCCCTCTCACTGTCTGTCTGTTTGAACCTCTCTCTATCTCTCTCCACAGCCACATTAGCTCATCTGCTATCTTAAATAAAGACATTTATCTCTTTTTATACAAACAAGGGAAAAAAACAACAACGGGATAGTCAAACTGGCAGCGCTCACACTGCACACAAAGAAGTACTTTTTTTGGAATAAACTCGTATTTGAATTTGAAATAATCTCCTCCTGCCTGTCACTCACATGTGGAAAAAACAATATTCACTCTCCAACACCCCAACAGTGAAAGAGCAGCATGTTTTCAGTCACAGTTCTCCACCTTTTCTTGTTTTTGTTGAATCACTAAACATTACTTTTCCCTCTCAAATAAGAACTGCCCATCCCGAAAAATATTGTAAACAGGTTGCTGAGTAACGGAATCCTTTACAGTGATGAAACGTTGAGAGAAGTAGTTCATGGTTCTTTTCAAAAGTGCAATCATTTCCTCAAAAGGGAAAACTAAATATCCGACTGTAGAGTTCTAAGCGGCCCGGAGTGCGAACACCCAAAATTGAGGTGCGTACAGCAAGCACGGCGTGCTGCTGCTGGACCTCCAGCTGATGTGCTGATCAGCGGGGGGTCGGTCGTGCTCTGGCGAGCTACGTGAACGCGGCGCGCTCAGATCAGATCAGCCTCCGCTCGCCCATTTCTCTTCAATTAGCTGCACTGTGGCTCCTGGAAGAAGAGAGTAAGCGGCGCGGGGGAGGGGGGGGGGGGGGGGGAAGTCGAGCATGAACGGCCCTCAACCCCACCCCCTTCCTCTCTCCCTACCAGCCAAACCCCCTAGCGAGTGGACCACAGGCGGTGTGTGTGTGTGTGTGTGTGTGTGTCTTGCCATATTCGGACCAGTGGTTCAAAGGCCTCTTTATTTGCAGAGTGAATTGAGTTCCATTACAAGGCCAGCTCCCGTCACTCAAAGCTCACTCAATGGGTCGGCGAGCAATGGCACACACACACACACACACACACACACACACAGTACAGAGAGCAGAGGCACTGGGGAGCGCGCCCAGAGCGTCGCCACAACGACATCCATGTCAACAAACAGGAAGTGACAGCACACAGCCCCCTGGGGTGACCGGAGGAGCAAACGCACACACACAGAGCAACACAATGACTGAAGGGTGGGGGAATGCAATCGTAGACGCAGGATGAGACTGAGGAATTTGAAATGTCACTCACTGGCTGTTTATGTGCAGGCTCGGCAATCTTTCTGTTCCTAATCCTATAACATGAGCCCAACACATCTGCATGTGTTTTTGTGGCTAGCTGTGGCCTTGTCACACAACACCAAGCCATGTGTGTGTGTGCGTGTGTGTGTGAGAGCGAGAGCATGCGCATGCCAGAGCTCTATTGACACAAGGTGAAGAGGCGATGTGTAACTATTGGTGCTCCTCTGGGGGAAAACATGGGGCAGACTGTTTGGTATTAGTGCTGTTGACAGTGTGTGTCCATTCTTGTGTGATCTTAGTTGGGCTGGATCAATGTGTTTGTGTGTGTGTGTGTGTGTGTGTGTGTGTGTATGTGTGTGCTTTGGTCAATAATCTGCAGCTTTAGTGAGATTACCAGCCTGCCTGTTCTTTGTTGTCAGAGTTAAACTCTATTGTTTACATGGACAGCGAGGACTATTGTCTTGGATCTCTTGGGATTCCCGTCCGTCTGTCCGTCTCACTTCCTGTCCGGCCCACCGTAGGTTTTATAGATTTCAGCGTGCTTTGGTGGTGAAGGACCAAAAACAAAGTAAGAAGCAGCCAGGGAGGGAGAGACTTACGCCCTCAGAACATTAAGTCTGCTTAACGACTGCCGCATTTATTTCCTCTCGTAGTTGTGATTGAACTATGACACAAATAAAAGAAAACCAACGAGAAAGAAAGAGGAATAGAGTGTTAAAGTGTAAATAAAATTGATTACCTATCTTGTAGATATACGGCACAGCCTCAAGGGCAAACACTAACTCAACAAGAATGCTTGAGTTATTTTTTTCTTTGTGCCAGCTTTACGCAGAAGAAAACATCTTTAAAACGTTGTTCTCATTTGCTGAAAGCAAAGTTATATTACTTCAACGTGTCAACGGAAATGTTCTCTTTTTGGAATTTTCTCACAATTTGGAGACAAAAGTACTTAAAGTTAATAGACTTCCAGACGTATGGTCGCCTGTTGATGCACATTGATCCCATGATGTTATCACAAAATGGCATTTCCTTTTGGCTCGGAGAAGGCCGAGAAGAAGATACCAACCCCGAACTAATTCTCACATCTGAGAAAATGCTCACCTGAGCTTTTTTTCATGGATTGATTTCTTATTGACCTTCTTCATCTGTCACCCCCCCCAAACCTTCTCCCCCCTCCCCCTCCTCTCCTCCATCCTGTCTGTTGTTTGTGCGTCCGTCTCTCTCTCTCTCTCCGGTGTACATTGTGGTAATCCAGGACAATATGTTCTAACATCTGCCTCTCCATATGATGCCTGACCCGCGCCATTGACCCTCTTTATACCACACACACACACACACACTCATATTTAATCTCTCAACCACATTTCTCTCCACTTACCTCCATCTATCTCTCTATTTATCCTTTTAACTGATCATCCTTCTAAATACCTCTCTGGCACATCCCCCTTTTCACCTTTACTGCTGAAGTCTCTCTCTCTTGCACGGATAAGTGCATTTCCTTTTCATTTTTCAGCCTTCTGTCTGTCCTACTCAGTCAATTTGTGGATAATATCAATGATATCAAGGGTCAATAGGGAGCCAGATTAACATGCTCTCATGCACAATGTCAGACTCATCCCCCAGATTAAGATGCTAAATGCCATCCTTGTACACTCCAAAGCCTCCATTGCCTTGCAAACCGTGTGTGTTAAGCTCCCATTGACTGTAAGAGCTACAGTGTTGGTTTCTACGGAGGCTGTTTTATGCGTTGAAAGAGCTTTAACTCATTGAGAGATCATTTTTAATCTAAGAATCATGCTGCTCAAAGTTTGAAACTCCATCTTTTTTTTCCTTCAGATGTATACAGTTTGTACACTGTGTTATCAGAACACTAATGTTTTGCTTTAATGTCATTTCTGTTCACAGGAAAGAGGACTTTTTAGAACCCAAGACAAAGAGGAACAGAGCTGGTACTACAGTGGAGTGTAAGAAGCGTATAGAATACACGCGGCCTACATCAGCACCATTGTAGCAGGGAGTCTACTAAAGCCTGTTGAAAGTACTGAGGCGCCGTAGGTCATGACCTGGACCAGATTATTTCCTTTATTACTTTGCTCTTCTGTGGACTTGTATTGGATGCTATTTTTATCTCTATATATATATATATATATATATATGCGTTGAAATATATATCAATCCATGAAATATATATATATATATATATACATTATATTGGATTTAAACCGTAGGTATGTACGTGTGTGTGTGTGTGTGTGTGTGTGTGTAGTTGAAGTGTCCACATGTTGAAATAACATATCTGTCCGCATGACTCCTGAATGCAGCTGGTACTCTGGCTGAAAATCTTTCCGTATCTACCTCTGTTTGTGTGTGTCTCGGCTAAGTGGGTTCACTTGTGTCCTCACCGCCAAACCCTTGTGTTGCCGTGGCGACCCAAGGCTCGAGCTAACCGCCATGTCTTGTCTCGGCGACGGAGACACTTTCTTATCAAATGAGGGCGCAGCGACGATCCCAAAGGAAATCCATCCACATTGAGACATCTGTACTTGTGTTAGCCCGGACAAATCTGCTCCTTTCTGACAAGCCTTAATCTCACTCCGCCATTGTGTGTGTGTGTGTTTGTCTGAGGGGATTGTAAGAAAGAGATCTGCTCGTGAGATTTTTTGCACTTGTTGTGTCCTCTCATCATCCCACCCCGTTGAAAAAAAAAAAAAAAAAAATCCAATTGCAAGGTGGACAAAGCTTTTCAACTGGAGATTGAGTGTGTCTGCATGAGTCGAACATATGGACGGCTAGATTGAAGCAGTGATAACAGAGCGGAGGACATTATTCCCAAGCTGAACACACAAATGTGCTCACACACACACACATACACACACACACACACACAGGCAGAACTAATAATGAAATCAGTGACGACAGCGTGTTCCGTTCTCCATCGTACAATCATACGGCTATTCCCCCTGCACATGGGGGCAGTTTGTTTGGCACATCCTCTGCCTAACCTGCCTAACACATGTTTTTTCATCATCCCCCTTTAGAATTGAACAGTAAGTGAAAAAGATGCGTAGGAAAACGTCTGCGTCAATGCAGCTGTTTCTCTCAGACATCCATGTGCGTGTCCTATTTTGCGATAATGCGTGTCAAGGGCACATGAGGGCTCAGTGCAGCAGCCTGTGCAGCAGCTTGCGCAGAGGCCGAGGTGGGGGGTGGAAGCGGGGGGGGGGGGGGGGGGGGGGGGGCAAGCGCTTAACCACTGGGACAGGGGGCCCGAGTGGAAGTATGTAAGGTCTACCCGTGCGTTTGACAGGGTTGAGGACATTCGAGCGATAGCCCGTTTATTCCGAAAATGCAGACAGGAAACGGACCCAAGTCGGACTCATCCTCCTTAAGCGGCATAGCAGATGTTGCCTCACTCTTCTCTGGTTTACCTCTTTGTGGTGTTGTCTCTCCCTATCATCTTTGTTGCGACTGAAAATTTATGAGTGGCGGAAAGAAAACAAGCAGACCCCTTTCCTGAACTCGGGACGCACATCTGGGCAGGGTTTGTTCGCTCAAAGTGCTTGATTTGCTTTTTATCAACAAACACTTTTTTTTTCCACTTGTTGGCTTGAGATGTATTATTTGTACTTGACAGTAAGGAGTAGAGGACGAAAAAAGTGTAATCACAATTTCCATCGCGGCGATAACTTTGAAGCTCACATGCATGAAAAGAAGCCTCTGTGCTGAGGAAAGAGATGAGAATCTCCTGAGCGTCAAACACACACACACACACACACACACACACACACACATCAGCTGCAACAGTCCGTCTGCATGAAGGCTACGGTTACACATGTGTCGGGGGGGATTTAGTGGAGAAGAAATTGTTTATTCGATTATAGTCATCGGGTTCGGTGAGGTCATCTGTAGAGGCTGTGGTCTTACCTGGAGCTGGAGGGGTCCCAAACCTGGCGTGGCAGCAGCGGCGGCAGCGGCGGCCATTGTTGTGGGTATGAGCTGGAGAGGGTAAGGGTCACCTGACAAAAAAAGAAGAGATTTTTCAAAGCATGTCAGTGATTGGTGCATGTTTACACACATTGTATCCATTTCTCCAGTGCATGCCCCATTCTCCTCCCTTTCTTCTCTCCTTTTCTCCCTGTAGCATCCCTTTCTTCTCTCACCCTTTCCTGCTGCGTTACCCTTTCTTCGCTAATTCCTCTGTCCATCTCTCCTCCCTTTTTACCCTCATCCTCTGGTTATTTTCCTCGCTCTCACCCCACCTTTAACCCCCCCCCCCTCTCTTAACCCTCAGGCCACCTGAGTCCCTCTCTGCAGCTGTTGAAGCCCGTCCTTTGTGTGTGCTGCCGGGTAGGGCCTTAATGAAAAGCCTAATTGTGTGTCGTCCTCCTTAATACCCCCTGACAAAGAGCAGTGAGGTGAGGGGATTCTGATAAAGCAGGCCCCAGCGCCATAATTAAGAGCCGCCACTGCCGATTGCTGCCCCCCCCCCCCCCCCCCCACCACACGCACACTTTTCAACGGCCTGTTCTGCTTTGTTGGTACAGAGCAGCTTTCAGCCTCTCTCTCTCTCTCCCTCTTTCCCCGTCTCACCCTTTTTTCTCTTCTCTTGTCGTTGTTCTTGTCATCTTTCTTTCTTCACAAGTTACTCTCCTCTCTATATAAACCCCCGCCCGCCCCCCTCCCCCTGTCGGGATTGATAAATCAAGAGATAGATGGACGAGCGGGGCGGAGGAGATGACAGGAGTGCAGGGAGAAGGGGAGTGAAGGACGAGACCGGGTTTATTAGCGACCAGGTGCAGATAGGGCGTGCTGTAATTACTTCGGGAGAGAGAGAGAGAGAGAGAGAGAGAGAGAGAGAGGGAGGAAACGAGGGAGAGAAATGTCAGACATGAGGGGAGGAGGAGACGGGGGGGGGGATACTGCTCTTAACAATAGTGAAATGAAATGAGACTTGGCTGTACATTCGGACCTGCCGACCAACCAATAAGCCAGCGCACGGAGGTCAGGCTTTCACCCTGGATCTCTGGAATGCTCCCAGGGCTTGACCCCGCATTTCTGACCTGAACCTCCAGCACAGCGCCCAGCTTCTTGTTCGTATCGGGACGGCGCCCAAGACCTTTATTCCGACATATTTTCCCAGATAACCAGTTTCTTTAAAAAATAATGTCAGAAATAAAAAGGGAAGCCGAAACAGTGTTTTCTCCAGGGTAGAAGGAGGGCAGGAGGGATTAAAGAATTATTTCAGGACTGTGTATTCTAGGGGATGGCTCTTTTCTCCTCGCTCCCTAGACAAACATGAGCTGGATGGATATTTATGCTCCTCCTGGGGGTCGCTGTAACAAAAGCGAGAAGGACGGAGGAAAGCAAATATGTTGCTCTTGGCTCGGGGACAGCAACCTCGGTGGAGGGAGATGAAATGTCTCTCCAACAGACAGACAAGGGAAGTGAGAGGCAGACGGCCACCAGTATTCCTCTGGTGTTCAGTTTGAGCACAGTTTTCTTAAATCCTTAAATGGAGATAGTGTGGAACTGTGTGATGACTTAGACAGCTGAGATTTCTAACAATGGAGAAAATAACATAATCATGGTATTGAAGTTTAGTTTTTATCTCCAGAAATGGAGAGCTGTACCCTTTAAACTATGTCTGAACATGAATATGAGATTATAGAATCCAGCGCTTGTTTACAGCTAACAGATTGTTTAAAAAGCCCCCACAAACGTCAAAAAAGTTATCTTTAACACGTTGTGTCACCAGCCTGGATGGTGACCCTTCAACAAGCGCTGACAGAGTGCTGAGAAATCCACGACGTGCGGCCGAAATCTATTCACATCTCCCGGAGAGAATATGTCAGAGCACAATGCCACACATGTCTTCTTCAGAGCCGCAGCACCAAACTGGATCGACTCGCGACAACTTGGAAAGTTTTGCCAGGGAGTGTTCTCAGGGGCGGCTCAGCCTGGCGAGTCCGGTTGGAGCTGGCGGAGGCAGCGAAAAGACGAGCCCACCACTTGACGGGGTATTTACGTGGGCAGTGGGCGTGGGTGAAGATGGCACTAATTAAAATGGAATGGACTTGTTTGGGAAGCTGTGAAACTCTAAGGGAGTTAGGGTGTGGGGAGAGGGAGGCGGGGGAGGGAGGGGGGCCCGCATTTCTGCGCCGAAGTAATTTTTTTTGTGTGTGTTTGTGATATCACAAAGCATTCTCTGGCGGCTTGGACGTTTGTGTCTATGTGTGTTAGTGTGTGTGTGTGTGTGTGTGTGTGTGTGGGCCGTGTTGGAAACGTATTCTGGCTGCTTCCCGTGTTAATGTGAGGAGAACCTGGGGCAGGTCACATTACCACCCCCCCCCCCACCCCCTCCATCCCCACCCCCTATGCTAACCCCCCCCCCATCGTTCATGTATTCCCAGCATCCCCTGGCAAGCACCCACCCCTGTTTTTTCTCTCTCTCTCTCTCTCTCTCTGTCTCCTTCTCCTCTCTCTATCATGGTAAACAACACATTGCAACACAGCCGGAGCGTGATAGCCAAAAAAAAATAAAAAATCATGTACCGCAGGACGCCTGTATTTTGTTGCTTTATACATCAAAAAATAGACAAGACAAAAGGATGTAGCCAAAAGGACCAAAGCGAGAGAGAGCGATAAGCGGGGAGAGAGAGAGAGAGACAGAGTGTAAACAGGAAGGGTGTATTTGGACTGGTTTTTCTATTAAGAGAGAGATGTTGTTGTAGGGGCGAGCTCGTCTTTTTGGGAAACAGCCCGACTCCTTTTTGTAGGAACACGGCGAAGCTGTACCTTGCGCGGTCGAAAACCAGCGAGAACATGGCACGCCGCGAGGTACGAAAGTCGCACCTCTCGGCGTGCGCCGCGCGTGGACGTTACTCACTGCAGCCGGGCTTGTAGCTGAAGCCAGGGGGCATGAGGAAGCCCTGCTGGGCCGCCGCCGCCGCCAGAGTCCGCTGGTCCGGGGGAAAGACGGGAATCATCAGCGGAGGGAGTTGGCCCTGGACCTGCTGATGAAGGAGGGGGGGAGACAAGGGGCGATGGGAGGAAAAAAGTAGGCACTATGAGTAGAGCTGTGTGTGCAACTGATATCAGGGCAGAACCACTACATTAGCATTTCTCAGAATCAGATGGACTCAGGCTCATATACATACATTCATGTAGTACATATGGATCACACATACACAGGCGGTAACACTCCATCTTGTGGATTCAAAGACAAAAGGGCAAGTCAGGAGAACGGTTCACTTAACTCGCACAACAGCTGGCCTTTCCCTTTTCATTTGAAAGACGATGTTGTCTCCTTTCTCCCCACATCAACCCCCTCAACAATCCAAACACACCAACACACGCATCGACCGACACACACAACCCCCTATGCGCACCCGTCGGCAAAGCGCCATACGACTTCACAAGGTTTCCAGGATTTAAAAAGGAGAAGCAGAAAAAAGCTCCTCCGATGGGTGGCTTTGGCAAGGATGACAAGAGAGAGAGGGAGAGGGAGAGGGAGAGAGAGAGAGAGAGAGAGTGAGGGACAGAAAGAGAGAGAAGTAGGAGACAGATGGTTGCAATGAATAGCGTTCTGCCAAAAACAACGCACAAAGACTTGCGTGTGATGGACGGACTGACAGTTTGAGAGGAACGATGGGAGAGGAAGTGAAGAGGAGAGAAGGAGAGACGAGGGGGGAAATAAGGAATCTTGCTGTAAAGTGTATCACCGGCATGATGCAGAAACCACAAATATGAGTGGAGGGAAGGAGCTCAGGCCAAATCGTGTGCACATTTTAAAGTTTTTTTCCAAAATGTTGATAGAAGAAGAACAACGTGTTTCCGACTGGCCGTCATCTTGGATGCAACAGGACAGATACTCTTTTCAGCTGTATAGGCACATCCTGTCATTTTTTGTTTTTTTTTCCTTAATGATCTTGAAGACACAATGTGGTGTTTTCATTGGCTAAAGGTTTTGCTGGAAGAAGAAGAAGAAGAAGAAGAAGAAGAAGAAGAGGAAGAAGAAGAAGAAGAAGAAGAAGAGGAAGAAGAAGAAGCAGGTCCAGCTATGTAGTCACTAATCTCCACACATCGATACAAGGTGTTTTACAGATTTTTAGGTTCCTCATTTGAGCGAGCAAATTGATAAAAAAGTGCATGTACACCTGTGATGTCTTTGACAGGGGAGTTCCAAATCTACTCCAGCGATCAACTGTTGTCAAAGGCTTCCTGATAACCCACACGATGGGTTGACTGAATGGCATGCGGCAAAAACTAAATCAGTGCCCCTTTAAATCAGATCTCGGATTGGGTCTTAAGGCCTTGGACACGCAGTCCCGGTTGCAAAGCACTTTGCTCCCTCTTTTCAAACTCCTTCTCCTGCCGCATCCGTTTCGCCCGGAGCGCTCGGAGCTAAGATGATGGGCAGGCCGAAGCTGTTTGATGTGGGAAAAGTCATCTGAAATGATGTAAATGGCTTAAAGTGGCTGCACAAGTATGAGCAGGTGCCGCGGTAGAATGAGGTAATATCTCTGTGATACGGACACTTGAAGGACCGGACACAGGTAAATAGAGATGGAGAGAGAGAGTCTGTCTCTCAGCGCTCCCAGCGCTCCCAGCTTCCCCTGCCAGTCAGTGTATTCTCAATGTTCCCTGGGCGGATGCATGCTTGTGTGCTATAAGTACCTAGCTGTGCGAGTGTGTGTGTGTGTGTGTGTGTGTGTTCCTCCCTCCCCCTCCTCCTGTGTGTCGGCATGCCGCAGCCAGCAGCACTGTAATCAAACTATCACAGCGCAGGGGAACATAGCTCTCTTCAAGCGACTCCCGTTTCCCCCTTACACCAAAAACAATAATTACCCCACCATTTTGGTCAACCACAAACCGCCGCGCTGCGCGATCAGAAGGGAGAGGCGCTCCAGCGCCACGCTCGGACAGGACCCCCGCGGGGACGAATCACAGACAGAACTGTTCCGCTTTGCCTTTCAGGCCTAATTGGACATATGCTGGAGTGGCGCTGGCTAGCAACACTGAAATGTACCGTAGGGAGGAGAGGAAAGGAGGGGAGGAGAGGAAGAGAGGAGAGGAGAGATGTCTGTGGCAGCTGTAATAAATACATAGTGAACATAGACACACGCACACATATACTCTATTATGTCTGTGTGTGTGTGTGTGTGTGTGGGGAGGGGGGGTGCAGATGGCTTCGCTTTCTGTCATCACAGTTGAAAATGAAGACTTTCCATGTCTTCTCCGCTCTACATCTGCCTCATAACTATAGCCGACAATAGAACGATATTAATTAGCATATAGAACTGCTGCACTATACATGCGAGTATCCACAACGGGATAAGAAGATCAAGCCACAGAGAAGACACAAAAGAAGAAATAGAAGAAGGGGAGAATGGTTTATGGCGGATAATTCCCTCCCATATGGTCTTATAATAGTTGAGTTGGATACATGTGTAACAGCTGTTGAGCTGATGAGCAGCCCCTGCATAGCTTACCATGGTCACTGGTACGCACACACACACACACACACACACACACACACACACACACACACTGACCTCTAAACGGTAACACACACACATATGAGGCAGAAAACATGGGTTAAAGTAAGTCAAGCGTAACAGGGAGAAACAGGGGACTACAAAAAAGGTCTGAACTGTGTGTGTGCGTGAGTGTGTGTGTGTGTGTGTGTGAGGGCTGAGGGGGGTTTGTCCACTAGCTGATTTCGGAGAATCTTCCTCACGCATTCAGTCACATTTAAATTCCTCTACCATTTACAAAATGACTAGATCGGACTATAATATTACTCCTCATATTGAATATACAATGATGCAATACCACAAAGAGGATGGGGAGTGTTCACAGTGTAAACTTTGAAGCCGAGTGGAAGATAAATTAGAGAATGAGAATCAGAGACAAAGGGATGCCTTGAATGAGGGAAAGAGAAGTCTCAGAGAGAGGGTGAGATTACCAGAGATGGGGAAAGTGCGAGCAAGGCCGGATCTATCAGAAAATCTCCAGATTTCACATAAAGGAAAAAGGCACATCTGAAACAGCAGGCGCTTTGGGGAATAACGCACTCGTCAGCTCCTCTCTCACATCAGGCCCAAAGCGAACATGAAAACCTACAACACACGCAGACAAAACATCGCACTGCCGCTACTGTAGGCTGCCGACTTGGAGGATAAGGAGCTCCGCTTTTAATCCGCAAAACCCTCCTCCAGATCCAAAAAAGAGACCTGAAACAAACAAAGCTGGAGCTTATCTGAAGTAAAAAAAACATCCTCTAATCAGTGATGACTGAATGCAAAACAAAGAATAACTATAGGGATTGGAAAAGGAATTGTATGTATATATTGGGAAAACATTTGAAACTTTTTCTTGAGAACTTTCACGGGGAGGGGGGGGGGGGGCGGCAAAAAAGGTCGGACAGGAAGAGAGAAGTCGCAGATTCACCCCGGGCGAGAGAACTCAGCGAGCGAGGGAGGAGCGCCAGGAGGAGAGACGGCGAGGGGAGCAGGAGTGGGATAATTGGCAGCGAGTCGAGGCGGCGTTCACCACGCGCCAGGCGGCACAGCTTGAACTTAAAGCGCCGCTGCGGCATAATGAAGATGTGGCCGCTAATTAACATATGGGGTGCGAAACAGGTTTGGTTGGCACGCGGCGCGCTAAAAACTCCAAGGTAAAGTTATTATTGGGGAGTAATTAGCTCTATGAAGTGAATGCGTGGAACAATAGCTGCCAGCGTCGCACAATATGGCTCGCGCCGCAGACCTGCGCACGTGACGGGGAAAAAAAAGAGAAGAAGGAGAAAAAAAGAAATAAAAAAAAAAAATAGGCCCCGCTTAAGTGCGAGTCCCACAGCTAAAATCTGTTGGCGACCATATGCTCGGGCAATTAATGCGAAACCCGGGTGACCTATTGCTAAAGAAGAGACGTGCAAGCGACAGAACCGATAATTAATTTGGAAATAGAGAGAGAGAGGCGGAACGAGGGAGAGAGAGAAATAGCTGGCTTTTAATGTTAGTCCATTAGCTCTCTAAGGACAGGGGCTGTTAGAGGCCAGCATGCTGCCAGTGTAGGGGCATGGTGCATGTCCCAATGGCACCGCGATGGCCGCACACACACACACACACACACACACACGCATATAGGTGTGTGTGTGTGTGAGAGACGGTGGTTCTCTGTGGGAATGGCTGCTCGGTTATGGTCAGGATTATAACGGTGTGTGTGTGTGTGTGTGAGTGTGTGTGTTTACGCGTGCGTGCATCGACACATGAAGTGCGTTAAGAAAAACACAAATTACACCGGTCGCGGTGATTATACAATTACACAGGCAATTGGGTGAGCCGCTCCTGTGCACAGAGTACAGAGGTGCTGGTGTGGCGTGTGCGTGTGGAAGTGAATGAAAAGCTTTTTCCAGGGGTTTATGCTTTTGTTTATGACTCCCACAGGATGGAAAAAATATTGAAAAAGGACAGAGGCCCTGCGCTCGTCACCGCGCGTGCGTGTCCGTGTGGATCAGTTACCGACGTGGGTTAGTCTTAATAGAGAGCTCGTTAACCGCCGCCGCCGCCGGCCCGTCTGGCCTCTCTTAAACCCGTCAAAGCATCAGGTGGCTTTACTCATTTTCAAGACACTTGCTCGCCCTCTCCCACCTATAGCAAGCGGTGGCGCTTGATGAGATGAAAGACAGCCTGCAGAGAGACACACACACACACACACACACACTTGTCAATGTGTGTGTTTTGGTTGAGTGTTTTTTTGATTCATTAGGCAGCGCACACTGGTGTCCTCTCATCCCTCCGTTTCCATATATACATCCCGTGTGAGCGCGCCGCCTCTGTTCTATGAATATGAGAGCGTGTTCTCAAGGTAAGCCCTGAGCCGCTCGGCAGGTGAGCTCCTTTCATCCTCGTCGCACCCCCCCCCCCCCCCCTCCCCACCCACCCCCCGTGCGGCGGCAGCGGTCGTCCCGGGCAACACCGGGGGGAGCCTCTGAGACAAGTTGTTTAATTAGAACGAGAGAAGCCGAGGGACAAGGCAAAGGGAAGCTGGAGGAAATGCGCTCACCTCTTTGAGCTTAACAAGAAGGCCCCTAGCAGGGGGTAGTGTGTGTGTGTGTGTGTGTGTCTGTCTGTGTCTCTATGTGCGCACAGGTTCTTGTTTTGTAATTCTTCAGAGAGCAACCTTTGCTATACCCTCAGATCGAACCCAATGCTGTGCAAGCAGGCGGCCTTTCTCATGGGTTTAGGTCTAAGACTGAACGGATCGGTGTAGTGATAATTCAGGGTCAGGACTTCTGGCTTTAGAAGTTTAGTCAGGCTAAAGGTTAGGTGTAGTTTAAGTTCAAGAGCTAATGACCACATCGAGGGTTAAGCAGAATTAAAGCTCCCTCAAAAAGGTAAAACATGAATGTGTGTGTGAGGTGAGAGGATGAATAATTGATGGTAATTCATGTATAATTCCAGGTAGAATGAATTAGTCGGAGCGATAAAGAAGCCAATCGCTGACTTGTAGACACTAATGACTGGTGTGTGTGTGTGTGTGTGTGTGTCCTGCTCACACCGTGTGTCATTAGTCGCTGCCGTGCCTGCCTCTGTAAATGAACTCCCTCGTTTGTAGACTCGCGCCACATTCAGCTAGCGCCGCCGGCCTGAATGGCGGACGCCAACGTGCGTATCGCTGGCTTGATTTGTTTTTCGGAGTTAAGAAGAAAAAGAAAAAAAAAACGAAACTGGACGCGGGGACAATAAATAATTTGTCCTCCTTTGATGAGGGATGTGTGTCACTCTGCTCTCTTTTTCATGAGCTTGATTATTCGTTTCATTTCATCACCTCTTCCAAGTGGACGGTTGAAAGCATTCTTCACAGGCCTTTGGGGGGCTAGGGCCTAACAAAGCCAAGGACGCAGACACACAAACACACACACACACACACACATACACACGAAGGGACAGCTGAACTCAGCCTCGTTAGGGGGAAATGCAATCACAAGGGGCTTATCATACAGACACAAAACACACACACACACACACACTGAACCTGGTGCCCTCTCTCTGGCAGGCCATTGTATTGTGGGATTGTGCGGACAATCTCTTCATGAATGATTAAGCAGTGTATTTCTCGACCAAGTCTTTGATGATTTGAGCGTGCGTTTGATCATCAGTGGCGAGTGTGCGCCGCTCTCTGCGACTGCTTTGCGATACTCGCTTCGCGGCCCGTGCAAGGCATGTATATCTTCTTTTCCTCCACGGTTGCGCCCATTTTTGATCCGTGTGTGATACCCGAGAACGTGTCTGTGTGTGTGTGTGTGTGGCGGGGTTTTGTTTCTCCTGCGCTGCCTTGAGCCCCCGCCGATTTGCGTCCCTCTCTTAACGAGGGCTGCCTACAGCTGCCCCGGCTTGTGAGAAACTATTGTTGGGCCCGCTCAATGGAGAGACGCTTGTTTGGGAAAAGGTTGCAAAGTCATGGGAAAAGAGTGCTTTGTTTCGGCGGGGTCGCGAGGGAGTGAATCATGAGCGGACGTGTTTATAGCCTGACGCGCACAGCTGCGGCGGGGCGCGAGCACGGCTCCGTATGCACGCACGAGGAAGCGGGGCGCTCGAGAATGCACAGAGTAATCCTCAACTTATTCTCTTTTATTTTCTTGTTTTTTTTGAGGGGAGGGGGGGGGGAGACGTTGTTCACCAAGACAAAAAACAAAGCGCAAACAATTTTGAATTTAACTCAAACAAAGCAAATAAACACAGCTGCTTTGCACAGAATCGTGGACACATGTCCCAAACGCATGCTATCACAAGGTCTCTTATCACACAAACTGTGTATGGCTAAACTCTTGAGGGGGGAAAGGGAATGTGTGTGTGTGTGTTCCCTCTTGGACAGGGTGTCTCTTTATGATACAAAGCCTGGCTTTCTCAGCTCAAAATTCAGTGTCATCTGCTTTTACAAAGGCCCGGGCTATTCGTTCCAAGCCACCTGGACCAACATAGAGGCTCCAGTGTAGCACCCAAAAGGACAATACCTCCTTTTTCAAGTGTTACATATATACCCACCCATTTTCTCTCAAGCATAAGACACAGATTCACATTCAAAAGGGAATTTTCAGTTGATTTTGCAGATTGCTTTATTGCTGTATCGGCTACAATGTGCATTTATACATTTTTTTCCAACACAGGCCTTTGAGTGTACCGCGACTGACATAAATAGTGAGAGATAAGCTCTGTTTTAGAAAAGGGGTATGCTTGGATTGGATGGCTAATAATGATGTTGGGACGTACAATAAGACCTTTGGAGCTTCTTCCCGCCATTTTGGCTGCTATCTAAGATGCCGTAGTTTGAGTTTGTAAGACGTAGCTGTTACTTAAAGGAGGCGATCTACCGCTCTGCCTGTGAAAACACCTCCGCAGCCACTCAAAGACACAACGCAAGGAACGGGAGAAACATGCACTTCACTGCATCCTAAGGTGGTGAATATTTCAACTGACCACATTGAAGTGATTACAAAGGTTGTGTGTGTGTACGTATGAGGAGAAGCAGCAAATACAAGTCAACGCTGATTCGGGACACTGATGGCTGAGCAAAGAAAAGCTGCAACAATCACAATCACAAAATCGCCTTTGTGGGCCAGAAACACGCACTTCAGGGCACATCAACCACGCTTTGACAGATACATACACATGACTACATATGTGGATGTACACACACACACACATACACACACACACATTCACACATAAACTGGCCTCACCTGGATTTGTTGCTGCAGGAGGTTGATTTTGTGTTGCTGCTGCAGAAGCTGCTGCTGTTGCCGGGCAATCTGAGGATGGAGAACACAACACATTATTGGAATATATGCATTATGTGCGTGCGTGTGTTGTGGTGCGTGTGCACGGCCTGTGGGAGATGCGACACATCTGCAGGTCTCTGAGGACCCAGTTGCACGACAGAGGGTCGATGCCCTATGAATGAAATATTAAAGAGCTCAGCTCATCTGGCCTCAGCTGGACAATAGTGTCACAGCAACACAACTTACTGACATCAACACATTCTCTGAAATGATCATTTTACTCCCTTCTGAAGCTTGTCCTTTGTTTGGCACCCGTTCTTAGCGGTTTTGCAACATGTTTAAGCCCAAGATGCAATGGACTTATGCACATTGACTCTCCTGAATGGAATGGAAGCTCACTAATGCAGTATCCACATACAGCACCATTACATACAGCCAGAATCGGAGCACACGCCAGGGGCACAGGAAGGCATTGTGATGGTCACAGGTGATTTGTCCTCACAGCTATGTGTGTCTGTGTGTGAAAGAGTGTTCTCTTTGTAAAAATGAAGCTTTCCAGTAGCTAAAGCACAACATAGGGGGGAAACGCTTCTCTGTGCGAATACCTGAAACTCTATCACCTGGGAGCTTGGAGAGAGTGTGCGTGTGTGTGTGTGTGTGTTCATGTGTAAGCGTGTCTTCACTCCAACAATACACAACCTCAGAGATGGAGAGTGTATGCCGTTATTTAATTATTTTGCTATATCTTTAGCCATCCTCCAAAATCTGCGCGAGGATCTGCGATGGCCACATGTGACGCTTACGTATGGGCGTGTGCATAACAACAAGGAGGGAAATCTCACCTATGAGAACTTCTAAATGATGGCGTTCCGCCGAAAGAATCAAGATATCTGAAGATCAGACGAATGACAAGCGGTGCAAATGCCTCCGCTGAGCTCTGCGCAGCGTGCAGCACGTCCCGCCGCGCCGCTGTACACATACCTGGTCCTGCTGCTGCTTGGCCAGCTCCATCTGCTGCCTCTGCTTCTCCATCTGCGAGGCGGCCAGCTTCTTCTGCTCCTCGTGGGCCGCCAGGAGCTGCTCCCTCAGGCTGCTCAACTGGCCGATCATGCCCATGAGCTGGCGCTCCTTCTCCGCCAGGCTGTCTGCGGTACCTGCAGGTCGAGGGAAGGAGGTGGGTGAGAGGGGTCAAAGGTGAGAGGGTAGCCCTTTGAAGTAAAAGTGTGGGACTCGGTTGAGGTTACACTATGAAACGTCTTTCATCCTCTAAAAAGGGTTTTATGGCCTCTAGCTGATCAGACATCTTTTACTCTCAATTTATGCACAGTAGTAATCTGCGATAATGACTGCTTGAATGAAGACATAAATATAAGATGTGAAGGCTGTGGTGTCACGGCGTGTTCTTCTTTGTCTTTGAGCGGCTTTCATCATTACCCGGAGGGCAGGAAGGGTCACAGGGGTGAGGTGAGAGGTCAGAGGCACGGAGGGGAGGAACAGAGAAGGGAGGAACAACAAAGCAGTGTAATGCTCTCCATGGCTTGTTGGTCAACCTAATATATGGCTGTTTAGGGGATTTGGGCGGTGTGCTGGGATGGGGGGGGGGGGGCTCGTCGGCGGAAGTGGAGAGTTTAGAGTGGGGTGTATGTGCGGTGCAGAGTTTTAAAACCAGATGTTGACTTATTTTCTTGGGCACAGAAGGCCAGCAGTGATTACTCAAGAGTCAAGATGAATCCATCACTGCCTTTGTTGCTTTACTGAATAGAAAGAAAATAGGAGGGATCAATGTGTTCAACGAACCAAATAAATCTTACACCAGATTGGAAAATCTATGGCTCATAGGTAAAACTCGCATTAAATCCAAATAGATTTGACTGAGGCTGAATTAGGGATGAATGAGGAGATCAGTCCACATTTGTGACTCTGCGAATGGGTGTGTGCAAGTGTGTGTGTGTGTGTGTTCTGAGGGAAAGAGCGACAGAAGAAGAAAAAAAAGAACAGGCGAGTGTGTCTGGTCTGTGTTTACCCTGCAGTCAGCCAACCTCCTGCTCACATTTAGCATGGCCTGAACTTTGACCTCTCAGATCCTGACATACCAGCTCCATTACAAACACACACACACACACACACACACACACACGGTCTAAATCATTCAACAGGATGTAGTTAGAAAGAGGCAGACTGAGGCACAATCAGTACGAGTGTGTGCGCCCATGTCTGGTCATATGTATCAATGTGCTACATGCCTTTTTGTGCGCATGTGTGTGTGTGTGTGTGTGAGAGAGAGTGTGTGTGTATGTACGCGCATATGTGGGATAGCACAATCCCCCATTGTTCTTCAGCTGCTACCTTTAACAGTGCCACATTCCTGCGCCAGTCAAACCAGATGAGGAAGAGAGAGTTAGGGCTGTGAGAGAAAGAGGGGGAAGCAGGGAGCAAAAGAAAGAGAAACACAGCGAGGGACGGGGGGGGGGAGTCAGGGGAGAGGAGGGAGGGGAAGAGGGCAGTCCTTTGACTGCCCGGGAAGGTGAGAGCCATCCATTTGTCCTCTATGTTGGTATCCGCCGCCTCAACGCCCCCCCCTCCCCCCCTCCCCTCTTCAACGCACCCACCCCGCCTCTGATGCCCACCAACACCAGCACTCCCCCTTCCTCCGCCTCCCTCACTTCCCCCCAAACTCCCTCCATCCGCCAACAATGAACAATAAAGGCAACTGTCGGGAGCACTGGCCGCTGGAAAAATAAACACGCCGCTGTCCTAACTCACAGACCCACCTTTGTAGGGCCAGTGTGTGTGTGTGTGTGTGTGTGTGTGTGTGTGTGTGTTGACCAAGACAAGAAAGAGCCTTGTGTTAAAAACGTTAGCCTGTTCAAATGGGTGAGTGGGGGGTGGGTTGGGGAGAAACGAGGCAAGGAAAAAAAAAAGGATAAGGGGGGGGGTTGCAAAGGTGAAACGATGGATCAAAGGACTCTTTCTTGCAGGGGGGCTCTTGCCGGGGTTAACCCCCCGTTTTACGAAAATACCCACGTGCACAAACGCAAACACAGTCAAATATCTTTGCAAACCGGTGTGTACGCCGAGGTGGGGGGGGTGGGGGGGGGGGCATTCCTCTAAGAGGGATAGTGCGGTGTGTGAAAAGACAGGCTGTCTATTCTTTTCTTTGTTAAAGCTGCTCTGGAGCCCCCCCCCCCCCCCCTTCCTCAGCTGTGGACCCTTAATCAATAAACCACGGTATTTTTGGCGAGGAAAACACAATCTAAGACAACAGCACGCTTCCCAAATGAGAGAGAGTTGAGAAAAACTCCTCTCCCTTCAACCCCCTTTGCCGCCCCCCCCCTCATTCATACTGCCGGGGTTTCCGTCCCATAAATCTGCTGGCGGCGGCTAGTTTCCTCAGCTGCTACGAGAACGGCAGGCGGATCGATAACTGGTTTCCTCCATCGGTTTCACACACACAGCCTTGCCCCCCCCCCCCCCCCCCCCCAGACCCCACCCCCCGAGCAACCTGCCGAGCCCACGTCGACTCGCCACACACACACACACACACCTGCAGTTGTGCGTGGTGTAATTAAGCAATTTGTAACGGCGGGATACCTGTCACCGCGCTCGTGGGGCTAATTAATGAGCCGGGGTGTAATGATAACACCCCCCTAGACCCCCGATCGGTAAGGCAAGGGAGGGAGGAGATGGATAAGATATGATGGGGGAGGAGAGAAGAGGGTGACGGAAAAAGTTGCCTGGATGTATATTTATGGACATGATTACTGTAAATGATCCACTTATGTTAAAGGAATAGAACTAAAGTTGGATTAAAACTACAGAGAGTATCTTACTCTGGAAGATGCACATTTACCCTAACTCTCTTAAATACTGTTAACCAGCTAATGATTTAGGATCCAGGCTTTATTCAAACCAGAACCACACACAGAATGTTCCACAGTGATGGAATGAAGAATCGCAGGTCGATGAACAAGCAGATACAATAAAAACTTCATGAAGAGCTTAACAGAAGACTCTCACGTCACTCTCTATGCTGTAGATCTGATTAACAACTAATATACTGTGGGGACCTGTATTCTAGTGCCACAAGTTACCGACTTGTGTGTGTGTACAGAATGTGTGTTTTGGTCTGTGAACCCCATGAGGCCTTTTTACCAACGACGCTTCTCCGACTGAGCAGGAGGCGGTGCCTCAAAATGACTTTGGTCCCTCAAAAAACGCAGACATACATTGTTATGTAAGCACTGTCTAAGACACACACACACACACACTGACTCGACTTTGGCCGCACACTCATACATACTCCTGATGTGGCTCCCCAGCTGTTGGTGCGTGTTGCGCCACACGGGACGCCCCAACACAGAAATGTCAGCACGGCAGGGAGCTGGGAAAAAGGGGGTTTGATCAATTGAGACCCCCCCCCCCCCCCCCCCTTCCCCAAACCCCCCAACCCACCCTCTGGACCGATCTTTGATTACATATTGCTTTGCTTCCTAATGAAGCTCAATAACTGGAGGAGCGGCTGTGGCCCGGAGTCCTGAGTCCTCCTCCTCTCCGGCTGAGTCTCTGCTCCCTCCGTCGGTCCCTCTCTCTCCCTCTCTCCCTCTCTCCCTCTCTCCGGTGTGGAGGGGAAGCGTGATTACGGCTGGGATTAACGCGGAGCTGGTGGACTAGACGGGACGCCACGGACCGTTGGACGTGGGCCGCTCGGTTCAATTCCGGGGCAGACTGGATGATTGGAGCTCAGTTCAGCTGATTCTAGTGTCCGCTCGGTTTAGACTGTAAACCCAGGCCTTGTTTCCTGGGCTTTTGCAATGTGTGTTTCCCTTACTGTGTATCAGTTTGCTTTTTTAGGGACTCTGCAGTACAACAGGCAGTTCTGCAATGTAACCATGGATACGGACAACAACTACCTTGATCCCTTTTGATTAAGTGGCAAGGTACATTTTAGAGGTTGCTCAGTAGATGAAGAGATTTTATTTTTATTTTACTTTCACTCAATGGACATCGGAGGTGCATCTTATTAAGTTCAAAGGGTTAATTAAATTTCGCTCATTTAAGTTTAGTTCTGTCATTATTTTCTTTTACCATACCTTTAATTTCTCCGATGTGCCCTGAGCCCATGGCCAAAAGTTTATCCTTCCAGTCCTTTGACAACAGCCTCTCAATGCTGGGGGCCTCTGTTTAGGGGGAGGGGCGGGAGGGGTTGGAGGGGTGGGGGGAGGAAAGAGAGAGAGAGGGATTCAGTTGGCTGGCCAACATGACAATAAAGCTCATTTAAAGTCCATTTGCTGTAATAAAGGCAGCGGCAGCTCAGCCTAATGGCCGCATCAGCAGGAGAGAGAGGGAGAGGGAGAGAGGGAGAGAGAGAGAGAGAAGCTGATAATCGAAACACAGAGGAAATATGAAGAACAAAAACAAGTGAGCAAAAGGGAAAGAGCGAGAGAGGCAGCGCAAGATAAAGAGAGAGAGACAAGTGGCGAGAAAGAGAGAGGCTTTTTCCCTCTCACCTGCTGCTAGAGAATCATTAGCCCTGTGGGCCCTGAGACAAAGAGGGCCTTAATGCACCCGCCACAATAGACACATTATCAGCCCCAGCTTTGTTTTCAACACACCCCCTTGCACACTCACACACATGTGCACGCAGGAACACTAATTACAATCCTAACTATGGCCGCGCACACACACGCGCAAACACACACACACGCAAATGCACACGCAGTGGGGGAAATGGAAATGTCACAGAAGAGAGCATACGCATGCTGAGACTCAGACATGTGTGCACATCCATGCGCTGCGCACACACACACACACAAACACACACAGAGCGATGCGACCATCAAGCCAGTCGCCCTGTTGACTGTTATTGATGGAACAAAGGGGAGCGAATGAAATGATTAGACAAAGGCGGACTGAAAGTGTGAAGCAAGAGGGTGAGAGAGAGAGAGTGGGAGAGAGAGAGAGAGAACTGTGTTTACTGGGAGCCATCTGCACTCTGGATGCAAGGCCTTACTAAGGAAGGAGGTTTTACACTTTGAGTGAGGAGATTAACCCTATCAGCCAACGCAAACAGGTGCGCTCGAATGCACAACCCCCCCTCCCAAAAACGCGCCTGCAGACGCAACTTGCTGACGCCACGAGAAAAGTTTGTTTGTCCCCAGATTATTACTTTTTTCCCCCCCTTCCATAATGACAAGGCTGATTTACGAAAAAAAGAAAAAAAGTCTTAATCTCACTGGTATGAGACAGCTTGCCCGCACCGACACACACTAATGCCTCCCACGGTGAGGGGGAGGGAGGGAGAGACGGAGATGTCCGGCGTGTTGAGCTCAACAGCTTAGCACTTTTCCTCCACTAAGTGAGACATGAGCGTACGCGCTACACAACAAATCACACTTTTTACCCAGCAGCCAAACCCAAAAAGACCCCCAAAACTCCCTCCTTTCTTTCAACTTCATCCTTCTGCTTTTTTTTTTCTTCTCTCCTGTCTGCGATGGAGTGAGCTCGGCGAGATGAGGATGTGCAGCCACCTGGAGCTTTCCAGGATGTAGAACGACACATGATCACACACCAACAAGGATGCCCCCGAACGAGCTCTGCTCGGAACACCCGCCAAGCGCTGCAGCGTGTCCTGCATACTCTACCTGTGTGTGCGTGTGTGCGTGTGTGTGTGTGTGTGTGACTGCACCCTCCCCACAGGCCTGAATCAGGACCTTTCCTCTGGCTTCAAGACAAGAGGAACTCATGCTTCGTTGATTAGAAGGGTCACACATTCACACGAACACACACCTACGCACAAAGCAGATGTAACGGAAGATCAATCTTGAACATCTAGAAGTCCACCTATGGCTCCTTCCATTCCCCCTCAAGCCTTTTTGCATCCGTTCCCCCCCCCGTCCTTGGTCTTTTTTCTCCGGCGCTGCCACTCAGCCAGTTGCTGGGCTCCTGATGTGCCCCAGTGCTTTCTGCCGCGGCCTTTGGGGAATCGGTTAGCGGGAGGCGGACGGCGGAGGAATCCGTTGCAGAAACAGGGAGGACGGAAAGAAACATGCGTAGGGAGGAAGAGAGAGTGTACTCCTTCCCCCCCCCCTCCTCTCTCCTCAGCCCCCACTGACAGCTGTCTCACCATCACCCCAACAGGTGCTATTAGCCCCTGGCGCTCCCCCCCCCCCCCCCCCCTTCTCTGTGTCTCTCACTCACATCTCTCCCTGCAGCCCCCTCTCCCTCAACAATGACAGAGGCTTTTAAGCCAAAGAGCTTTGACAAGTGAGAGGGAACAACAAATGGCAGTGTCGCCTGTTCCCTTTCCATTGCACTCGCTCTTGGTCTCCATCTCCTAGTTATTATTTTTATTTATTAACAGGGCTGCAGTTATTGTCCCCAGTGACAGGCCGGGGCCACTTTAACTATTAATAAAAGCCAAGAGGCTCTTTCATTGTGCGGCCGATGGCAAAAAAAAAAAAAAAAAAGAAGAGAGGGAAAAAAAAGGGAGGAAATAGGCAAGAGGAGGGGAGGGGAAGAAAAGAGGGAAGACGGGAAGAGATGGCGTGCTGCAGCTTTTAGTGAGATGTTGATTGATGTGGTGAACACTATGAGAAATGGACCCGTCACTGTCACCCATGATAAACACAGGCCACACGCGTGTGCATCCTGAAGAGGTGAGCTCAGGAAAGAGCCCTGGCCCTGTCGTGCGTTAGCATCTCTTCATGGCTGTTTGGGCTTGGGGTGAGGCATTGGTATATCTACAACTTCCCAGTCCAATTCCTTGTTGTCATCTTTGTATCGGAAGCTAAGATACGGCCATTGCTGCCTGACACAATAACAGGTTGCCTGATGCAAATCACCCCACTCGGGATGAACCCGATTTTATATATATATAGTTATTGAGTTATTAATATATATCATATTGTCATTTTACAAAAAACGCTTGACAGTTTGAAGGAAACACAGCATGCATCCCTTAATGGTCATTAAAGGCAAAATATGACATAAGAAAGGAGGACAGCACAACACTTTCAATGAAAATAAGAGGAACCACTCCCTGTTGTTGTGACGCGTGAGTGCGCGCGCGCACGTGTGTGTGTTTGTGTGTCAGGTTATGTTATGTGAGGTAAGCGGTGGAGTTCGGTGCCCAGGCAGGGGTGTGGGCTGCATATTTGCAGGGCGGGACGTTGGGAGCTGAGGGCGAGAAAGAAATCCTGTTTCCCCATTTGACAATAAATGAAGGGGTGAGGAAATAAAACGGAATAAAGGAATGGAAAGTTGCACGGCGGAGTAAAGGAGTGTGTGTGTTTACCCTTGAGACGTATATTTCCTTAATTTATATTCTGTATCAGCCTTTTCCAGCTTCTTATTAAAACTGAAGGATGTTTACATTGGATAAAACATTTAAACCCAATATTGACATTTAGCGGCACGTTGGAAACTCTTTTAAAAAACTAAAGTGCCCTGATTCATTGGGGGGTGGCGTTCCGGCTCCGATCCCGCACAGCGGCGAGAGGGATTCTGGGAAAAGCAGAGGGGGGGGGGGGGGCTGACAATAACTCTGGAATCGTCAACTATTATCTTGGCTCATTGGCTCAAACGGAGTCAAGCTGCTGCCCTGCAGCCGAGCCAAAACAACCCCGTCCACCTGCCGAGAGGGAGGGAGACAGTGTTTGTGTCTCTCTATGAGTGTGTGTGTGTGTGTGTGTGTGTGTAGCGCAAGCCCCGATCCAGCTTTTGGATCCACAGTGAGCTTTTGGTTCAGAAGCTGATGGAGGGGGAGAGAGAGAAAGAGAGAGAGAAATGGGAGGACACTCAACTTTAGTCTAGCTCGCCCCAACCAACCTCCTCTCACTCAGTTTCCATTTTTTTTCACTCAGACGTTTTGCCCTGAGTCACCACAAGCGGCCAGCTCTATTTTTCCTATTATCTCATTTTTGTGAGGCCTGGAGACCTTTTAAGAAGTATGGGGGCGGGGGAGGGCGAGGGGGAGAGAGGAAGGGAGGGATAGTGAAGAGGAGGAGGGGGAGGAGGAGAAAGGGGGTTTGTGGAAAGAGAGAGAGAGGGAGACCGGGCCCTCGGGTGCACAACAAAGGGACCTCTGTGCCAGCGCCAGGCCCAGCCGGGCTCAGAGGAGGGTGGAGGATGAAGGAGGAGAACGAAGACGAGGAGGAGGAGGAGGAGGGCCCACAGGAAAGGGCCCTGGCTTGGGACCCACGGCCGGCCCTTATATCCCGAAAAAACAGGCTCCACATTGACTTGGGCCTTGGCAGCCACAGGGAGGGCTCCAGCTAGCCTCCCCCGCCCACCCCTTTCCTTCTCCGCTCCCCTCCTCCACCCTAAACCGAGCAGTGGTCAGCATTGAATAAGCGATTATACGAGCACTAGCGGAGTTTGTCCGAGGCTGCCACCCTGAACACTGAGGTATTGAGATTGAGGGAAGAAGCAACAGAGTGGAGACGTGCGCCGACTTCTGTGGTGGAAACACATTCAGGCCGTAGGTACCGATGAGGTCTCGATGAGAAAGGAAAACACATTTACATCTACATATGATGCTATCCAAATGAGATGTGGAGCAACAGTAAGGAAAAAGAGTAAAGAAAAGGATACTTAAATATTATGAGATCATTTAAGTCTTTCAGTAGTTAGATGTTACAACTGGATCTTCTACATTATGGAGACGGTCAAACAAACTTCAGAAAGGAGAAATGCATCTGCTCAAATAATTACTCCCTCTCGAGGGTGCCGTTTTTTTTCAGTCTGGCATTCCCAGCCCCTCCACCCCCCTCCCCCACCCGCACCCAAGCCACCAGCATCCTCCATTACAAAATGATGATGTTGATATTTTGATGATCAATTCATGTCTGGTTGAGCTGGGCCGTGTGTCTGGACACATTTTCATCGATTCCTTCTAAAGACGGTCCAATCGTTTTCCAAAGAGGAGAGGGTCGTGCCAAGAATATCTGAAGAAAAAAAAACGGGCACTAGACAGCGGCTTGCGGGAGGAGGAAGAGATGGAGAGGGGGACGTATGAAAAATCTTTTTGTCCAAGTCCACCTTGCACCACCACCTCCGCAAGGTTAGCCGCTAACGGTACCAATTACTGGCTTGTTGCTGGGGAGAGCAGCGCATGGCAACAGTTGCCGCGGTGGCCGGGCCTCTGTGTAAACACTAAATTCCTCCTTTTGGCTTTCTAGCCCTCTCCAAGCTCTCCCAGAGAACCTGTGTGTATGTATGTGTATATATATATATATATATATATAAATATATATAGTCTGTATGAGCTTGTCTTGGACTCCATAGTCGGTCTCAGACGTCCACGGTGGCTCTTATACAGAAGTCGCTCCAAGTTTAGTTATTAATAACCACCCAGACCACTAAGCTAAGGGGACTCGTTCACACACACACACACACACACTCACACACATTTGGCACACGCTCACACGCCGACCTATACATGACATCAACTTCTGAGAGTTAAGAGACTTTTCTATTATTTACAGTGCGGATTTTTGGGTGAAGCATATGGTTTTCCCCAAAGGACTGAGACGATCGCAGACACATTTCAGGGCGACACACCTGTTAACAGAAAATCATACACACGCACACACTACATCACTTGCCAAAACAACTGAAGAAGGCGTTATTTAGCAATTTCCAAAAGTGCTACAAGGTGTAGTGGAAAAGAAAAATGTGAGGCCAATATGCTGAAAAAAATATATATCTAAAATAAATTCAACTAACACAAAACAACAGATGTAGTGGGCTTCCCCCCAGTCTAATATTACTGATTGTAAGGACGTAAAGCAACATGTTTGAATCAAATGCTCTAAGAATAGGCCGCGGCACATACAGTGAACATTTACAAGTGTGTCAGTCAACGTTTTCATAAATTGAAAATCCATTTAACTGAATACGGAGTTCTGCCCTTCACTCCACTGCCTTTCCCTAACAGATGGTGTTGTGGGTGCTTATGTCCAATTTGATTTGAACCAAACCCTCAGCCAATTTTTACACTGGCATGAAATCTCAGCGAGCCAGATCCACACACTGGCAGTCAGAAATAGCAGCGGAGAGGGCGCGACATTGTGAAAGAACGATGAAGGGCAAAATCTGGAGCGACATTCGAGAAAGTCGCAGAAAAACTTTTCCTTGTTGTTTCCTTTCGCAACGGTTTTTTTTCTCGTTCTTCTTCTTTGTCTCCTTCGTGTACCCACCCCTGCGTGTTGTTTTGGTGCCGAGCTGGAGAAATTGCGATGCTATCTAAATATGGTGGTTTTGCGAGGGATAAGGGACACACACACACACACACACACACACACACACACGATTTTCCCAATTGCCTCTGTGTCCTCCATTGTCATTAAATGGTGTTTGATAGCATCTCGACATTTGAATAGGCTATGGACTAACTCGGCTCGGCCTCGGATAGCCGCTGCCATCGCACCTTGTTAGGGACAAGCTATGGGGCCCAAGACCGATCCCATTTTCATTTTACTGCCTCATACTTCACAGGCTGAAGAGACCGAGTGTCAACTGTGCTACTGATAAGCGCCACATGCTGCACCGCTAATTGCCTGGTTAACAAACAGAGCCTCATGATGGACTTTTGAATAGATAATAAGAGCTTCACACACAACAAAGGGTCACGCTGTATTTAAAACTCCTTCTAAAGAGTAAACGGCATCACAGCGCTTTGACACCGCCTGAATGAAAAGTGAAAAAAGCACCTTCTTACTATCAGTTTGGAGAAGATGCATCTTCCCGACGTGCTGCCATGACGAGGAAACGGTTAAACACTCTTTTAAAGCACGCACATCTCTCTCTGTCAGAAGCATCCCTTAGGCCAAGGCATGTGCATCGGTTTGTGTGTGTGTGTGTGTGTGTGTGTGTTTGTGCGCCAGTGCGTCGTGCACAGCAGCCCGGGCCGGTGTAATGGAAAATGACACTTGCAATCTGTCTCGTGGCAATAACCCCTCTTCAGTGCTCTTGTCTCCGCTCCACTCACGTGCACGCCCCGCACGCTCGTCAGCGTCTCTGTCACCGCGGCAGACCCCCCCCCCCTCCCGCCCCCCCAGGGCAAGCCTTGTCACTGCACAGCTTTATTGCATCACTTTAACGGTGACAACAAAAGAAGACATTGTGTGTCGGGCCCGCCGTGTACGGACCCACGCATTAACTACGCCAGAGATAGGCGGGGAGCACACACACACACACACACACGCACAGAGTGCAGCGGTTTCTTTTGTGAGTCGTGACAGTTTTCGTCTGCCCGTCAAAGCAATGACAGAGAGACAGACAGAGCGGCAAGAAACTTCTGACACGCTGATGCTGCTTTGCATGTTTGAAGCTTATGCGAACAGGGCCGCGCTTCCACATTAACCCCCCCCGTTCTTCTGTGTGTGTGTGTGTGTGTGTGTGTGCGGGTGAGACTGATGGGTAAAGACTGATGGGTAAAGACTGTTATTCCTGATGCCATCATAATTTTGGCCATGTGTTGGGCCGTTTGATTGACAGTTGGCCTGGCTCTAGAGGGGCTCTGCTTCTGCGGACGGCGGAGGCGGGACCCGCCTATTCCTGTTAACGCGGACGCCTGCTGATGGGCGCCGACAGACGCGCACACTTCTCCCTCTATTTATGTGTCTGTTCGAGGCTCGATGTCCGTCTCGTTCTGTCTTTCTTCGGTATATGTGTGAATGTTTGTTCCATCTGTGCGTCGTTCAACCGAGACAGTGCGTCGTAAAAGCCTTAAGAAGAGCCCACACTGTCCTACGTGCTGCTGCAAGATAGGGCAGCAGGCATGTGAGAACCATTAGACCAATGGCAACAACAGCCCAAACAGAGCAGGCTGCTGACTAGCATGAGTGTGTGTGTTTGCGGGTCTGACCTGTTGGTGCCTTACGAGCTACTGTGCTCTAATCATTTGCTCACGTTTACCCGCTGTTAATACTTTCCTACCGTTTAATCGTTTTTTCAGGCGAAGGAAAAAAAGCTGGAGTTTGATCGTTTGATGAGATCGGCCTCGACGCTGCTGGTTAGGTCACATGTAAATCACTTCGCCATCTGTGGCAAACAAAAAGGAAGAGTAGAAGCGTACGTAATGCGTCCTCTGTGCGGGGTTTCTGGATGTTTGTGATTCTTTTATTTGCAACTATCTGTGACAATTTGAATAACATTTTATTTTCACAGCCGGCTTCTAGCTTTGTTTTATGCCTCTTGTGAGAGAATTGCTATGAACATTGGTGTCATAGAAATTGCAGTTATCGTGCTTGGTTGATACACTTTTATCAAGCATAAAGGACCCACTTTTCATAATATCACCAGCATGTCATTGGTTAGTTGGATTCAAGATAACATGGCTTCAACTCACTGGAGAGGAGTCAGCTGTACCTCAAAAGTGCAGTCGGCAAATTCAAAGTCTAAATTTGATTGGCATATCTACCTGAAAAACTAATGAGAAAACGACTGCTCACAGCGTCAGTAACACTCACCGCATACAGCAAGTAATGCATGGTTAGGATGTTTTATCAAATCCATCCTGTGTTAATCTGACCTGTCGTATCTTTCTCACAGCAAGTTAACTGTGCCAATTCAATTACAAATGTATCCACTTTATTTTGAAATATCATAACATCTTTGGCTTCAACTCCCTTCTTCCCTGCATAAGTACTCCTTTTCTTCCCTCAACATTCCTGTCGGCCTTTGACCGAGGCAGCCATGACTCTGTGAGTGGGCTAATTGTCTCAACAACGCTTGGCTCAGAAGGGACGGCAGACTGCGGTCGGCTGTGATAACCTTGGCCATAACCTCGTTAGCGTAATTAAACCAAACCGACCAAACGGACCAGGACGGTGTGCTCTAAACTGGGGAGGCGGTTGTGTTATTGGGCTGGAAAGCCCAGGCATGAGGCTTCATACAGTAAGGTGATACCGCGGAGGGCGGGCGGGAGCCAGACAGAGGGCTCAATGTTAGAGTACCTTGGGTGTGTGTGTGTGTGTGTGTGTGTGTGTGTGCGCGCTTTTGGGTGTGAGAGTGTGTCAGACAAACCGACATGACCTAGCGAACAACACTGCGTCCAGTGTCTGAGAGCGGATGGCTGCTTGAACCGGCATCACAAGACTGTCTAGTGTGGAGCGAGCAAACAAACATGTTGGGGAAGGAGACACAGAGACGGGAAACCTCGCGAGCTCCACTCACATCTAACGGGGCCTTGAACACACACCACTCATCACGGATATTCATACTTGGTCATCTTTTTACTCACCACATTTGAAACCACAAGGATTCTAAATTCGAGCCGCCAGGAAACGGCCATAAGAATAAGAAAAAATAAAAAAATATGTATATATATATACAATAAATACTGTATATATACATTTAATGGCTCGTGCCGACAGATAGAATCATAGATGTGGAGGGTATAACATATATATTAATGGTGGCACCTCCAAATGGGTTTGACGGGGATGAGGGTAGTAAGGAGAGAATGGATGTGTGGGAGCGAAGAAAGGAACAAGTGAGTGTGAGCAGGGCAAGGAGGGAGTGGGGGAGGAAGGGAGGGAAGGAGGCTGAAGGTGGGGAGGTAGAGCTCATGTGTTGCCTTAGGGATGCAGGGTTTCTCCAACAGTAAACAGAGTTACAGGCCAAGCTAATACAAACACGCCTCATTGAAAGCTTACTCACTGAAGACAGAAGCCAATCTGTCATTCAGGGAGAAACGCTTATTTCCTACCATTAGAGCGCCTTCAAATGATGGACTCTAGTTGTCTAGGCGAGTCTGCAGCGGCTCGGACTATGTATTAATGATCTCAGAAGTAACATGTCACTGTGTCGTTTTGAAAACCCACTGACTGTGGTGTGTTGGACAGCAGCAGAAAACACACACCTGGGTCACAGGCAAGACAGCAGCTGATTTGCTTTGTCGCTATCACAATGAGCCCACGGGGCCCTGTGTGTGCGTGTGTGTATACACACAAGTCAACCCTGTGTGCGTGCACGCCTGCATCCGAGTGTGCGTATGTTTCGGTTGTTTTTTTGTGTGTATGTGTGTAGGTGACAGCTCCAGCCTCAAACCGACTGGCATCTGGCGGTGGCAGTTGTTTTAACAGCTGAGCTGACAGCATTAATCCGAACGCACCCAAATCAAAAGGAGACAACACCTGTTCACTGCTCCTGAGCCCCGCCGAGGAAGCGAGACGAGGGAAGGGGAGGGCGGGGGGGTGGGGGACGTGGGAGGGAGCGAAGTATGAATGGAGGCAGGGAGTGAAAGAGATGGAGTGGGAGTGATTAGAAGCAGGTGGAAAGAGTGACGGGGACAAAGGGAGGTACAAGGAGGAGAGGGATGGAGGTGGCGGAGAAGAGAAACAAAAGTGAGGTTAGGGTGAGGATGGATGGCAAGGGATGAGAAGGGGAGGAGGAGAGGGGAGGATGAGGTAGGAGGAAAGGAGGGGAAGCACTGGGAGCGGGCGCACTGCCAGGCAACACACACACACACACACACACACGCACACAGCAGTCTTTCCCCTGAGCGAAGAGCAAAGGGGCAGTCGGCCAAACAAGGAGGGAGGGGTGAAAGTAGGGGTGCAGGGTGCGAGGGTGGCAGGCAAGGAAGAGGGGAATGGATGGATGGAGGGGTCCCATAGGGACCCAGAGAGAAGAGTGTCGGGGGGGGGGGCACACTACAGCAGAGATCCAGACGAGCATCAGAGGGCCGACA
This sequence comes from Pungitius pungitius, assembly GCF_949316345.1. Lineage (NCBI taxonomy): Eukaryota > Metazoa > Chordata > Actinopteri > Perciformes > Gasterosteidae > Pungitius > Pungitius pungitius. The sequence continues at coordinate 9,311,134 of NC_084901.1, forward strand.
TGAGTGGAGAGAAAAAGAAGGCAGCAGGAGTGATGGCGTGGAGGAGAGAGCGAAGGGGGTTGGGGCTGCTGCGGATTCTTGGATCCCGACATCTGGCTCAAATAAAATGGGGCGGCGGCCCGTGGCTCGGGGGGGGGAGGTGGCGGGGGAACAGACACCACCACTTCATTCGCCCCCTCTGACCAGCAAGCCAGGGGTTAATCAACATGGACCCCGAGGCTTTTCAAAGACTAGCGGATGGGGGCTCGCCCGGTGAATGGATGTCCAGAGTGACTACGGGAGGCGGGGCTTACAGATTATGGGCTGTTGTTGCTTTCCCGATCAGCCGCACCACCTCCATCTCTGTCGGATAGCACGGGGAGCGGCGTGGGCGAAGGGAGGCACCGAGGAGGCACAGTACAGTACATGAGGCCTCTTCTGTCTCGATGGGCCCAGAAATGTGCCAAATCCTTATCAGTTCAGTGTGTTTAAAACACATCTTAATCTGCTATACGTTGATATTTTTTGTGTATCTTCCCACTCAGGTAAAATAGAAATGTCCAATTGGACCCCTGTGGTACAAAATTATAACTAAAAAAGACATGGATGTTGTTAAAATTCATAAAGGCAAAACTTCTAACAAGTTTGCCCTTAATTTATAGTAAAATTAGAGACGCCTCCACGCCGATACACACTATGACATCTTCATGTTAACAGAAGTGTCTGGAAAGCTTGCAGCGAAGTGATAGCTTGTTATATTTTGCTGTGGCACAATGTCAACAGAAGAAAAAAAAAAAAAGCATTTCATTCCAAAAAAAAATGCGGCATCCACCTACTCAAAAAGTAACTGCTGGTATGTCAGTAAACTCCCTAATGGCAGATTGCTGAAGTTACCCGCTGACTTGATGAGTCCTCTTATGGATTCAAAGCGATTGAGGGGGGCGCCGGGCCGTTTGGAAACTGGTCAACCTCCAAGAAGCAAATTCCTCCCCGCAATGATTCTCGGGGTGTTCAGTGCCTCGAGGAAAAGTTTGGGCTGCATTTCATATCCTTCAGATAAAGTCGCGGAGGGACACTTTGCCCAAAACCCATTCATCTTGCAGCCGCTTTGCAGCATAAAAACATTCCTCCGCCTCTCCATGGGAATGGGGAGAAAAGACGGAGAAAGGAATATCACAGACGCAGCAGAGGAAACAACAACAACAGGACGGGGCGCAGTGCAAAAACCAAGACAGTTTATGAGAGAGCTGAATAGATAAATCACAGACTCCACTGATTTGCTCATGGGACGTGGCGCTGAATGAAAGCGAATGGGGAGGGGAGGGGGAGGGGCGAGACACTGGGGCCTGTCTAACATTTGGGAGTCGGTGACAAGAGACCTTTATGGTGGGACACACACACACACACACACACACACCCACCACAGACATATTCATACGATTCCACGACGGACGGGACGCGCAGAGGGTCCGTTCCTGTGGGGCGGAGGAATATCTGCGTAGTCACACACAAACACACACACACACACACCCACACAGCCGCGGCGTACTGTATGGCGGTCATATTGTGGCCAGGTCACAATAGCGGCGCTATGGAAGCCCCGGACTGATTCATGAACCTCAGGCCTTTGTCCCGAACTTAATGCCACGCCGGGAGGCCAATAACGCACACACACACACACACACACACACACCATCGGGAGAACCACAGGACCCTCTCTCTTCTCTCTAAGCCCCTTTATGCTCATGTATCGGACAAAAGCCGGGGCATTGCCCTGCGCCCCCCCCCCCCCCCCCCCCCCCCCCCCCCCCAAAAAAAAAAGAAAACCCCCCACACACACACACATACACGCACTCACCAACGCGCACGCACACTATTCATCCGCTTAATATCGCTCATCTGGACCGGGAAGAATGGCAGAAAGGAGTTTCATCCCCACTGATTGTCTGGCGCAGAGCTGGAGAGAGAATACCACGTTGAAAAGCAGACGCAAAACAATTCAATAAGAAAAGTGACTTGAATGCGCCTTTCATCGGGCCAACAATGGGCGGCCCCACAATAGGCCTCAGGTTCGCCCCATGACGTTGCCTGTTTCTCATGACACAGAAAGGAGGAAAAAAAAGGAAGAAAAAAAACAAACAATTGATTTGTTGGAATTGTGAGCTCCCCCGTCTACTAGTAAGTTAACTAACACTCGGATAAGTGGGAAGGAAGATGAATAAAAATACATTTAAAAAAGATGGGTAAGTCTCAGCGGCCCAACAGGGAGCCATATTTCTCTCGGAGGTGGAGTCAGTCCGATGAGCATCGCATCAACCTCAGAGTTCTTCAATTGCCGACCGGGACGGCTAAATCTCTCTCTGGCTCGACTTTCTCCATTTGCTTGTAGTGAATACCTTTTTATTTTTTTTCCAGGACAGGGGGGGAGATGGGGGGCGGGCGGGGGGGGGTAAATCGCCTTCCTTTTCCCAGCGCGAGAAGAATGATCGCGCTGGGAACAATGGCTGTGAGAGTCCCGCTGCACTTCATGTTAATTTATACAACTAACTAATTACCGACAAAGGGTGGAAAGCGCATAAAGACGTCGGCCCGCTCCCACGCTAGGGCTGTGAACCTGCTTCATGTGTGCAGGTCTGTGTGTGTGTGTGTGCATCTGGAGAATTCCCCTTTCCCCCCTAAAAGTCACAGGTCTGCGTGACGACTCTAGAGGGTTGTATGTGGTTCTGTCGATGTTTTTAGTGTGCCTGCATGTGCTTGGCATAACCCCCCCCCCCCCCCCCCCCACCCCACCCACCCCCCTTCTGGATATGAGAGCCATGGAGGGATTAGGTAAAGTGAAGAAGGGGGTGTGTGCTGATGGACAGATGAACCAGAGACTTCCCCCGATCCCTTCACTATACTCTGGCTTTTTCATCTCACTTCCCTTTCTCTGCCTCTCCCTCTCTCTCTCACTCTCTCTTTCCTTCTCCTTGGTAGAACGTGCACGCCCTTCCCCATTGTCACCCATTGGAGTGTACGGAGGCGTGAGGGCGCTCCGGCGACCGTGTGCTTGTGTGGCACAATGGCCTCGCCTAAGTGCTGTCCTATAAAATGCCTCAGTGCTCTCTAAAAGCAAGCCCTGGGTTCCCTCCCTGCCTCGAAAATAGATGAAGTGCCGCGAGTGCATGTGTGAGCGTGTGCCTGTGCATGTGGGTGTGCGTGTGCGTTGTGTGACATCGGTCATTGACTGGGCATTATAAGCGAGTACGCTCAGCCATAAAAACACCATTCTGATTGACCTCAAGGTTGCAGGGGCAGCTATAAACCTGCACAACGTGCGCGCCTGTGAGGCCGCGTGTGCGCGCGAGCCAGCCTTTAGTGTGCACGGGTCAAGGCCGAGCGGTGCAGAGGCCGAGGTAGCGTTATCTTCCATCCGACTGGATGTCAGTTTTACAAGAAAGAGGGCAGTTGGTTTTTCGAGGTGGATGTTTTTGTTGAAATGAGACTTTTATTTCAACCTCAATTTAGATATCAAGAGTCCAAAAAACTCGAATGCGATGCTTTGATGAAAAACAAATAAATATCGAATTTTTTATTTTATTTTCATTTCATTGATAAATTCTAGAATTTCCACTGCTTATCCATCACTTTGCGGAAGTATTTTGGACAAACGCAACAACTGAAAGTTTACTAAGCTAATGCGATAAACACACTTTCAGATGAGCAGCAGAGGTTACGCTAGAAAAAACAAACAAGAAAAAACATGAAAAATCCCAGAAGCCCTGAGGCCCCGGAGCCCCGGAGCCCCAGTGACGGGTAGCTGGAGCCGGGTAGCAGAGGGTCAACAGACGGGTCCAGAGAAGGACATCAGCTGGCACTTACTGAGAGCCACTTGCAGTCAAAGCGGAGAGGGGAGGAGAGGAATGAGACTGAGTGTGTGTTGAAAGTCCAGGGCAGTGAAGGCACCACTCCAGGGGCCGAGAGGAACATCTGTGCCCCATTTAGCGATTCTTCTCCTTTTAATTTCCCTCTCTTTAATTTTGCAGTTTATAATGGCATTCGGTCTCTCTGTCTATTCATCCTTCCGTAAGGTGCGTGTCTATTCCCACAGCTGGGTTGAAAGATGATCACAGGGCCTCGCTCTGTGGCACAGGGGTCACGAGGGGTTAAATTGCCAGGGTTAAAGTCCAAGGGAGCTGTCCACGTGGGTGTTTTGTGTGTGTGCGTCGTTCTCTTTTGGGTTTTACCACCGGCTCTCCTCTCGACCCCGCGCCTCCCGCGACACTCTGCACTCTTCCCCGTAATGACACACACACACACACACACTCTCTCTAGCACGAGCCGCTCAGCCACACAACCACTCCCACACACACACACGCGCACACACACACGCATGGGAGCCGGTGTCATGGCATTCTTATCTTTGCGGTTCCTCCGTGTCGCTCTCGAAGAATTTATTAAGGACTGGGGCTAGGTTGTTTGTGTGTGTGTGTGTGTGTGTGTGAGAGAGAGAGTGAGCGTGTATCTCCAGGGTAGCAGGTGGCCGGTGGAGTAAGACAGGAGATGAATGGAGAGAGCAGGAGAGCGCTGGAGCATGGTGGGGCCAGGCCATAGGGGACAACATGGCTCGTCATTTATAAGAGGCCAACACACACACACACACACAAGAACCCCACTAACACCTTGCAAGCATGCGGATAATAGCGCATCCCATAATACATAAACACATGTGCATTGTCAAAAAAAAAAGAACTATGCCCCCCAAAGGCATTTACCAGCACTCGCGCAGACATACACGTACACACACACATGCACACACACACACGAACACACTGACCTAGTATCTCCCACTATTCATTCATCTAGCCTAAGTAGAGCAACACTAGCCACAGAATCATCTCTTTCAAACTTAAGACAGTGTGTGTGTGTGTGTCTTTGTGTTGTGTGTGTGCGATGTCTAGCTCAGGGCTTGCCTTCGATAAGTTGAGCTTCTCCTTCTGTTTCGCGATGTTTAGCGTTTTCTGACCCATTTTGTGTCTCTGGCCCCTCGTTCACATCCCTCCTGGTGTTAATGCTCCTACACTCTAAAAGTGTGTGTG